>NC_064629.1:217069237-217373076 GCF_023864275.1 Schistocerca cancellata | reverse complement strand
ATGTTGAAAAAAGTCAAAATTTATTCGATATACTTGTAAGAAACTCAGTCATTTGTCTTCTTTGGTTCTCATGAATGTTTGCTGTGAAGATTTTCCTTGCAGCCCAATTTCTTTGTTTGTTCATTGTACACATCTGATCTTTTCCAAGTGTCATGTGTGTAATTGTGTATCAAATAAAATTCAAGTTTATCATGTTCATGTATTATTTGTTAGCACAGGAATAAGCTGTTCCAACACACAGCTTTTACAATATGGTTTGCAAAGAGAGCAAGTTGACTTCTACTGTATTAATGTATCTGATATTTATGCTGGATAGAGGGTAAATTGTTTATGAACAGTAATTATAGCAGCTTGAAATGTGAATGTGAAATGTCATCATCTGCATGGTTGGGGATGAACTCAAGATATTTGTGACATTCTTGGCTATTATAACATCACTTAATGCAACATGATTGAAAACTAAGTAGAAATTAACAAGCAGGCTCAGTTCAGATGAGAAATGTCTCACTGGTGACCTGATATTGCCTATTAGGTAATTAATTTACTGACAGAAAGCATTGTGTCACTGAACTACCCACTCAAAATTTCAGCAGTATTGACACTTGATAAGTTCCTGATTCATTTTTTCCTGTGGCTGGACTTTTATCAACACAGCCTAAACAATAAGGCATTACAGCTCAGGTATGATATCCTCTTGAGCAAATGCTGTTAGTAGCAAATCTGTCTCTAGGGAGATTTTATACTAACATTTCTTTAATGAATGGAAATGGACATGAGCACTTGGCGTCATTGGCCAGGAGGCCCTGTGCGGGGCAGGTCCGGCCACCTTAGTGCAGGTATCATTACATTCGACGCCACATTGGGTGACCTGCATGCCGGATGGCGATGAAATGATGATGAAGCCAGCACAACACCCAGTCCCTGAGCGGAGAAAATCCCCGACCCAGCCGGGAATCGAACCCGGGCCCGTAGGACGGCAATCTGTCACGCCGACCACTCAGCTAGCGGGATGGACACTTTAATGAATGAGAAACACCAAGTGCTAAAATTCACTGTGGCAATACATCTGATATAAATGAAGTTACTAAGTTCATAATTTTACTTGTATAAATCCTCCCACTCTATGGTCATGTGCAGCAACCATGTTATATCTTCAGTAGGAAAAATCAGTCTAGGTCACAAAAATAGCATAAGCTTCACTGAGGCATCTCAACTTTTTGAGGCATCATCAGAAATTGTATAGGAACTGCTGGTGATGCATTAGTCATAAGTAGTTGAAATTTTTGGTGTGCACCCTCAGTGAATGCCTGCACCTATGACCAAATATGGCCACACTTCCAAGCTTGACACAAATGTTGGTATACAAATTGTAGTGCCCATGAATACATAATCACATGTGCACATACTACATGTATACCAACATTTGTATCAAGCATAGCTGCATGCCTTCACTGAAGGTGTACACCAAAATTTCAACTACTTATGACTAAGAAGTTACTCACAGTTCCTACAAACTTTCTGAAGATACCTCAAAAATGCTGAAACTGTCATAAAGCTTATACTATTTTTTCTATCTAGACTTTGTTTTCCTACTGAACATTTTCTTACTATTAAAAAGTGGAAGCTTTTTGCCCAAAATATTTTGTATCAGACATAAAATACTGAACAATAAAATGTACACATTGCACTTGTAAATGCACTCGATGTCAAAAAAAAGATGAAGGAATTATCCAAATCGGATGGAAATCAGTAGATGTGATGTATATGTACAAGCAAACAAATGACTACAATTTCAGAAAAATTGGATGGATTTATTCAAAAGAACAAGCATCACAACTGAACAAGTTAATAAAGCATTGGTCCACCTCTGGCCCTTATGCATGCAGTTATTTGGCTTCACATTGACTAAGAGAGTTGTTGGATGTCCTCATGAGGAATATCATGCCAAACTCTCTTCAATTGGCACATTAGATCATGAAAATGCCAAGTTGGTTGGAGGGCCTCCAAACATTCTCCACTGGGGAGAGCCCCTGTGACCTTGCTGGCCAAGGTAGGGTTTGGCAAGCATGAAGAAAATCACTAGAATCTCTTGCTGTATGTGGGCATACATTATCTTGCTGAAATTTAAGCCCAAGATGGCTTGTAAAATATTATCACCATACTGCTGTACTGTAAGAATGTCACAGATTACTACCAAAGGTGCCCTGCTATGAAATGAAATGACACCTCAAACCATCACTTCTGGATATTAGGCCATATGCAGGGCAAAAGTCATGGTGGTATCACACTGCTGTTCAGGACATCTCCAGACACATCTTTGCTGGTTATCAGGGCTCAGTTCAAAGCAGGCTTATCACTGAAGACAATCCCACTCCAGTCAGTGACATTCCAGGCCAAAGATCTGACTGCCCCCAGCATATGGCCTGAACCAGGAGTGACAGTCTGGGATGCTATTTATTTTTATAGCAGGACCTCTTTGATTGTGATCCACGATACCCTTATAGCACAGCAGTATGGTGACAATATCACCCTTTGTGTCAAACCATCCTATGCCCTAAGATATATACTATTTATTGGCTATACAAACTGAAATATACTTTCTGACATTTAATTGAAACTGTCTGAACACCATTACCAGCCATTACTTTAATTTTTATTGCACTCAGGACTTACATTTCAGCAATAAAATGTCCAACCTCATATGGTGAGAGTTTCTACTGCTTGTCTTTGTGCTTGCCAAACCCTATCTTGCCCAGCAAGCCCGCCGTATCTCTTGCCAGCTGAGAACATTTGGAGCATTATGGGCAGGGCCCTCCTACTGGCTCAGGATTCTGATGATGTAAAGTGCTACTTATGCAGAATTTCACACAGTAGGATTTCACTCAGGAGAATGTCCAACAACTCTGTCAAGCAATGAGAAGCTGAATAAGTGTTTGTATAAGGGCCAGAGGTGGACCAATACATTATTAACTTGCTCAGTTAGTGAAACTCTTTCTCTTGAATAAATAGTCCAATTTTTATGAAATTGTAATCATTTGTTTGTCTGTACATGTACATCACATCTACTGATTTTTTGTCCCATTTGGATAATTCTATCATCGTGCATGTTTTTTTAAGGAGTATTATTACGAACATTCAACAAAAAAAATAAAATGAAATGAAAATAGGCTATAAAACAAGAGATTTAACTGTATAATGTATGCTGTAGGAAATTGTTGATCCTGAAAATCAGTAACTAACCCTTGAATGGGTGCAGCATTTCTTATAAAACAAGTGGGCATGCAGCATACTTTTTACACTTGTAAAGAATATCTGTTTTTATGTTACCATGGTAAACATGTATGAGCTAAGTCACAGTTTAATCACAGTTTAACTAAAAAATGATAAAATAAACATATGTTATATTAACTAAATCACTGTTTAATCAACCATAATGAAATAAACTTTAATTGTATCACTGTGTTGCTGTGTACAAGTGTTACCCCACAGCAGTGATCCACTCAAAGCATTAAACAACACAGTGGCATCATATCCCAATCAAGCACTTATTCAATTACCAATTTTCACATAGGCAACAGCCCCATCATGGGATTGTGCTGCTAGCTCATAACCTGGGTCATTTCCTTACATGGATCATAAATTTTTTGGCACCTAGTTTGTTGTTTATTTTATATTGCTACTACTCAGTTTGACAAATGACAACACAACTTCTCACTGAATTAGCCGAAGCAATAATGAAGGAATAGGTATGCCCATGCAACTGTAAAACAACAATGTAATGATACAAGGTGATGTTATTTGTGATTGGTGCACTTTATACGTGGGCACGCCCAGTCAAGGGTTAATAACAAAATATAAAATATTTAATGTAATACCACTCAAGTTCATGAAACAGTTTTTAAGGGCAGTATATGCCGCCATCAAAAAAAGGCAAGCACCCAGAAGGAGTGGATGAAATGAACTGAAACTTCACAGGTTGAGAGAGTATGTAATGTTATTTCAGTGTACAAAATCATTTCACATTTACGAAGAATATTGAAGCTGGTTATCAGGGCTCAGTTCAAAGCAGGCTTATCACTGAAGACAATCCCACTCCAGTCAGTGACATTCCAGGCCAAAGATCTGACTGCCCCCAGCATATGGCCTGAACCAGGAGTGACAGTCTGGGATGCTATTTATTTTTATAGCAGGACCTCTTTGATTGTGATCCACGATACCCTTATAGCACAGCAGTATGGTGACAATATCACCCTTTGTGTCAAACCATCCTATGCCCCCTGTCCTCAATGCATGCTATGATTAAGTTTGGAGGGGTATCATCAAGCTGTTTTATCCACTCCTGAGGCAAGCCGGTAGTCAACTGTTGTAACCAGTCCTTGACACCCTGAGTACTGGCACTGGGAGGGAGTTTATGTCCAAGCTGGCCCCACACATGTTTTATCATAGATAGATCTGTGGTTTTTGTTGGCCACAGAAGTGCCTCAATGTCAGGCAGACAGTTCATAGAGATACAAACCATTTGTGGATGAGTGTTATTCTGTTGAAAATAGCACCATGTTACTGTTTCTTAATGAACAACACTTAAGGATGCAGGACGTCCATGACATATTGTAGTGCCATCAGAAGTTCCCTCTATTATCACCAGCCATGGATAGAAGGCATACTGATTGCTTACCATCTATGACCCCAGGAGTAACACTACTGTGCCTCTCCAAAACATTGGAAGAATGAGACCTCTCACCAGGTCACCAACATACGTATCAATGATGGTCATCTGTTAGTGTAGAACCATGATTCATCATTGAATGCAATGTGATGCCATTAATCAGCAGTTCATGCTTCCCTGTCATGGCACCACTCCAAACAGAGCTGCCTGTGTTGTGGTGTTAATGGCAACCTACACATCGGATGGTAATTCCCTAGTCCAGCTGTTGCTAGTCTCTGACCAATAATGTAGGATGACATAGAATGTTGCTGGGGCCTCAGTTTGCAGGTGCAGATGTGAACGGGTACACAATATAGCACTCCTTCATTGTGGTCAACTGGAATTTTGATGACGAGTGCAATCCGACCTTGGGTCATCGTCACATCCAAATGCTCCACAAATTTGGATATTGCATGAGTCAACCTGCCAGCCAAATGGAGACCTGCAGTGAGGTATTGCTTATAACACTGTCTCACATGAGTATGCAGCATCTCCATGTCTTTCACGGTGATCACTCTGCTTCTGACACAGTTCACACATTGACCTGGCCTGGTAGCAATACTAAACACAAACAACACTAATGCACTCTGGTGGCCATTCTACCTGTTACTGAGAACAGTAGCTCTAATCATTTACATATCAGTAGATGTTATGCATGTGTAGGCAGTTACATTAACATCTGAACATGTCTTCTGGGTGCTTTACTTTTTTTGTTAGGCAGTATGCTCATCAGAAACAGTGCAAGCTACCATCTTCAGTCTGTATTACAAAGTAAAGTCCAGTCCACAAAGTATCAAAGTGATGCTTATGACAGAGTCCACGATATTAGCACCTGCGCCAAATCAGTAGCACACTGGCCACGCAATTCACAGATCACACAACTGACTCAGACCAGATCTGGGATGGTTTACAATGGGTTTAAGAAAAAGATGTGGCCAAACTATCAGGAAACATTCCTGACATGTAGAGGAAGGAAATATGTTATATGGACATGGGTCTGGAAATGCTTTACTTCCATGTCAGAACTCAGTTTCTACCCATGTCTGGTGTGGGCAGTCATGAGTGCATGCGGTCTGCTTGCTTGTGTGTATAAATTGTGTATGTTTCTCGTTTGCTGATGAAGGCTGTGGCCAAAAACTTTATTTAAGTGTCTTTTAATTGTTCCTGTCTGCAACTTAATGTGTCTCCTTTATGGTAAGTGGCAATATGTCTTTCCCTACATTGTTGTTGTTCTTCTGTCTATGGTGAATGTTTCCTGAAAGTTTTTTTCTGTTACACCCTATATCCTGGATTCTCATATGGTCTCACCAGAAGGCACTCCTGACAATTATTACCCCTTTGTATAGTTGCGCTACAGTGATCAACAGTAATGTTGCACCAGCTGTTCAGTTTCCATAGTGACATTGGGTGGTGCCACTTAAGTTTGCTTCTTCTGCTCCTATTTATCATCATAATTTTCTACTTACTGCTGTGACTTCACTCAACATCAACATAAGTCCACTGTTGACTTGTATATGGGTATCCACTGCTTCTTTGTGTATGTCATTGTATTACTTACGCCCCACAAAATGTGTCAGTAGTTATTATCTTTCAAATAGATAATTATTGTCTTCCAAATGGACATCTTCCTCTCAGTGAGGCTGTATATAGCCATTGATAACTTGTCTTATTTGTATTTCAAACAGTCATGTAAAATGTGACATTGCATCTTTTTTCCTGACCTATTGTCATCCACACTTCCAGTGGCCAATAAGACAATTATAAGACTGCTCACTTATAATCATTATGCCATGTGCCAAGATTATTAATATGTTGTCAGCATACCAATATAGGCATTTTTGTTTTAGGTAGATATTTCTGAGCCCTTATTTGTTATAATGTTCCCCTAGCATGTTGGTATGTTGTGGTGACAGGTGGAACAGAACACAGAATGAGCTTACATGTTGAGAGAAATAAATACCAGTCTGTCTCATATTGTGCATACGTGATGACGATAGTAAGCTTAGTTATATGTCAGTGTAGCTATCATTTCAATATAATCGATACACATGGTTATAACATATATTTCCAGTCGATGGTAATGTAGACACCAAGGAGGTCACTCACACTGAGTCATCTTCATCTGTTATGAGGAAGAGTTTAGAAATTAAGTGAATTCTTTATGTATTATGTAAAGTGTCATATCAGTGAAATGGTGCTTGTCTGGGCTAATTACATGTCTGTTAATGTACTTATACACTACCAAAAATTAAAGAAATTTTGTAATGTGTGTTTCTTAAAACACAAAATTGGTATAGAGAAGTCCCCATTGCATCTTGCAGAAGTGCTGCACTATGCAAACTTGACACTCCAAAGACCATGTGCAGTATCAAAATATTGGATTAGAAACTGAGAGGAACTACATTCAAACTCTTCCTCAACCACATCAGTTTAAATTTTTTGTGACTTTTCTGTATCAAAGAATGGAATTCTTTTCTCTTGCTGGACCATATGCTGTGCAATTAATCTATGACAAGCTAAAACTGTGTGCTAGACAAGAATTCAGACATAGCTCCCTTGAACAGTACTCTTCTGATTGAATAGCATGAGTATGTGTCATGGACCCAGAAATTCAACTTACCATCCTTTCCTCCTCATTACTTACATTCTGCCAAGCAGTCCTCCTATCATTTTTTGGTATAACAATGATAAAGTGAACACTGATGAAGTGAGGAGTACCTCACATTCACAAGTCTAAAGGACAATGAAATTACTTAACATAGCTGGCTGGAGTGGCTGAGCGGTTCTAGGTGCTGGAACATTGCTACCGCTACGTCGCAGGTTCGAATCCTGCCTCGGGCATGGATGTGTGTGATGTCCTCAGGTTAGTTAGGTTTAAATAGTTCTAAGTTCTAGGGGACTGATGACCTCAGAAGTTAAGTCCCATAGTGCTCAGAGCCATTTAAACCATTTTAACTTAACTTTTATCAACACATGTGCTGTCTTGATCATTCGCAACAAGACAAAACTGAGTGCCCCACATGAACTCAAATCCAGACACCTTCCTTTCATATGTGATGCTTTTCTAATTGAATCATCTAATCATATATCATTTACATCCCCAAAGTTTCAAATCTTCATTAGTTCCTATTCATTCCTTATATTGTTGTTGAAAATTTCTGGATTGTTTCATTCAGGATGGCCATAGTTAACTCTTTTCGTGTTTATTTTGTCAATTGAACAGCGCTCTGCCCAAAGAGAACTTCTTCCACATGTCATGTTATACATTAACAGGAAAAATTGGTAATTAGGATTTGTAGAACTGGTAAAAGATTCATATCCTCCAATAGAGCATTGTTTCCACAATCTATCTCCAAAATAGTGAACATTTGTTCCTTCAAACTGAAATACTTTTCAGTATAGAAATACTGTAAGTCCAGAAGTCTTTCTCTGTGGCATCCTTGTATGAGAGATGCAATGTATTCTAACTGTCAGTTGTGAACTATTACTCAACATTTCAAAGATTATCTCCATATTCTTTGTTGCAGTAACATCTTTTTACTAAAATCTACTTCTGAATTCAGTCTACTGTGCTGCCTGCTGCAGATGACTAACATTTGGATAATTTTTCACGGAACATTTTCACATAACAAGACAGTGTGATGTGCAGATGGCTGGAAATCAGTATGATAGAGGCAACTTAAGAGTGCAGCAGAACCTCCACTCTCATTCTGAGAATATTAATTTCATAAAATTTTCATAATCAACAAAACTACGATGAGAACATAAAACAGGGATACTCCCATTTTTCCTGTAATAATGAAACAACTGATGAGACAGTAACATTTCTGGCTGCATTTTAGTGACTCTGAAGTAAAAAAAAAATCTTTTTCAGGCCCTGTCATCAAGAAACAAACATTACAAGAGGGATGTTATTGGCAGTGACAAGAAAAAAGTTGTATTCTTTGGCGCGTAGGACCTGCTGATGTTTAAATGAAACTGCTTATGTGTGGCTATTAATGTTGAAAGTATAAATAACACACACAGATAAATAATTAAGCTTCACAAATAATTGAAAAGTGTTCTGAAATTGTAAAGACACTATAGGCATTACACAATAGCTTATGTTAATTCGTTAACAATTCTTGGATATATGCACTAGGAAAAAAGCAATGTTACAATCACCTTTTGGGTTTACTTATTTTCATTATTGTATCTTTAATATACTCATTGCTACTAACAACATTATGATTCTCCTATAGCGAGACTGTTCCGCCTGAATCAAATAAAGCAACATCAAACTGAATTACATGTAAGCTAAGTTGATCCATAACTTGGCACTACTGCCAAATGTCATTATACAAAATAGGATTGGAATGTTACTAGTATCTTATGTTCCACAGTTAAGTGTTGCAAATCAGACACCTTTTTACCTTATATTATGTGACACAAAATGCAATGTGTCACATGAAGTTTACTTTAACACCTCCTTTGTTTTTCTACAACTGTTACATGTATGTTGCCATATTTAATGTAAATGCATTTCATTCTACATATACACCAGTAAAAACTTAAAATAAATAAAAAACTAATTTAGTTATTTTCCTTTAAACAGTATCTCTACATATACTATAGTTAGAAGCTTTCTTCCTCATTTTTCCTCAGTCTACACTGCCAATCAATAAACTACACTTTTAAAAGAGTTTTCTTTCATAAATAAGGTGGAACTGGATAAATACCAAAGTCTGTCAAAGAAATATAGATGAGTTGTTTTAGAAAGAGGTAAACTGACTTTTTGTAGAGTCTGTAATGCTCTGCCAATCATCCTGAAATACTTGGCATTAATGACTGACAGATAGATACGAGCTCACTTTTTTTTTTTTTTAGATATGTCACATTACATAACAATTTTTAACTACAGTTCTAAAAGTTCTGGAAGCAGTTCTGGGCTCAAACTTTTTAATGCTCTCTAAACTCAAGATGCATGAACTGGTTACAGGATTTTCCTTTTGTGACATTAAATGTTCTTCTTTTACTATGTGTTTGCAGAATATTTCTGAGAAATGCAAAATTATAGCACAGCTTCTATAGAAGAAGAAAGAGAATAACACTGTGTAACACTAAAAGCAACTACAATACATTAAATATCAACAGGTGTGAGGGCTCCAGATCTACAATGAATCTGCTGTTTTATGGACTTTAGCAAGAGTGCATGAAAAATGAGCCCATATCCATCTTTCAGACATAAGTGACATATACAAAGGGAACTCAGACTATAACTTAGTTATGAAAAGCTCCAAGCCACTGTGTTTTAAAATGATGAATTTAAACTCATACTAAACGTTTTTGTCTGTAAGTGAATCATTTTGTGTCAGTGAACATGTATATCTATATAAAAATGAATTTGCTCTAGCATGAAAATTTTGTCTCACTGTTCAAATAAACAAGTATAATAAAATGTATTTAATATGCTTTTATAAAAGACAGGTTAGAAATATCTGAAGAAATATCAATGTAATGTGAATTTAAACTTGAGGCAAACTTACTAATTGGGAAATAACTGATGTTTTAGTGACTATTCAGCTTTGAACCAAGGCTATTCCAGTGACAGAATATTTTAATAACAATTAAAATGTAATCAGATGTGAAAGTAACACTACCAAAAATGTTACACTACAGGTGTTTCATACAACTCTCAAGCAAAATATACCCTGTTCTTTTGAGTATAACTGACCCTACATCTCATCACCCCTGAAGTGCATGTCATCAATGGAACCATTAAAAGCAATGGTAATACCAGTTCAATTACAGGCCCTGTCTATCCAACACTATGGTAACCTACTATGACTCCCTCAGCAGAATTAAATGCAGAAAAGACAGACTATGTTTAGCATAATGTTCCAGAGACTTCCTCAGCAGAATTAAATGAAAACTCAGGCAGAAAATACAGATTACATTTAGTATTGTGTTACAGAATAATGAATTCTGACAAGGAACCCCTTGAGTGCAGTGTCGAAAGTTCAATATTTAGTAAGGCTCATTTGAAAGTGTTGTGTTAACAATTATGACAGGCAAAATATTAGCTGCTAATGACTCACCATGTGCATCAGGGGGGTTACAGAAAATGAGTGTCAGGGATGTGCAGAGATCAACCTTATATGGTATGTATTACACTTCACAAAATGGACGTTGTTGACAGTCAATAAAATTTCAAAACAAACCATTAACTTGCACCATGAACACTGAATGAAAAATAGCATGCCACAATGATCACAAAGGTTCACACCATCAAGATTGAAGAAAACTCATTGGGAGTTACCAACCATGCAAAAAATTCAGCTCAGTATCCACTCCTAAAGAGTGCCTATAGAATCATATTGACATAATGAGGTGATAAGAATAGATAGGATTTGACGGCATGCGACCAAATGTGAAACTGTTTGTTGTGGAGCTTCTCATGAAACTGGCTATTCTTTAAGGCATAGCTGCAGACAGTGTGATGATAGATTTTACATGCAAAGAAAAAACAAACATCCAGAGACTGAATTTATCCAATGGTTCCAGTTGATATGAACTGCAATGTCACACACTTTTCAGGAGGGGTAGTTTGATCTAAAGGAGTATGATTTTTATATACAAACCAGGAATCAATCAAAATCAAGTTATTTTGAGCAGATATTGGCCAAAAGCAGTGTGCATACACTATGTGATCAAAAGTATCTGGACACCTGGCTGAAAATGGCTTACAAGTTCGTGGTGCTCTCCATTGGTAATGCTGGAATTCATTATGGTGTTGGCCCACCCTTAGCCTTGATGACAGATTCCACTCTCGCAGGCATACATTGAATCAGGTGCTGGAAAGTTTCTTGGGGAATGGCAGCCCATTCTTTATGGAGTGCTGCACTGAGGAGAGGTATCAATGTCGGTCGGTGTGGCCTGGCACGAAGTTGGCTTTCCAAACCATCCCAAAGGTGTTGTATAGGATTCAGGTCAGGACTCTGTGCAGGTGAGTCCATTACAGGGAAGATATTGTTGCGTAACCAGTCTGCCACAGGCCGTGCATTGTGAACAGGTGCTCGATCATGTTGAAAGATGCAATTGCCATCCCCGGTTTGCTCTTCAAAAGTGGGAAGCAAGAAGGTGCTTAAAACATCAATGTAGGCCTGTGTTGTGATAGTGCCATGCAAAACAACAAGGGGTGCAAGCCCCCTCCATGTAAAACATGACCAAACAATAACACCACCGCCTCCGAATTTTACTGTTGGCACTACACATGCTGGCAGATGACATTCATCAGGTGTTTGCCATACCCACACCCTGCCATCGGATTGCCATATTGTGTATCATGATTCATCACTCCACACAACACTTTTCCACTGTTCAATCATCCAGTGTTTATGCTCCTTACACCAAGCGAGGTGTCGTTTGGCATTTACCAGCTTGATGTGTGGCTTATGAGCAACCGCTCAACCATGAAATCCAAGTTTTCTCACTTCTCGCCTGTCATAGTACTTGCAGTGGATCCTGATGCAGTTTGGAATTCTTGTGTGATGGTTTGAGTGATGTTTACCTAAAACACATTATGACCATCTTCAACTTTGGCAGTGTCTGTCAGTCAACAGACAAGGTTGGCCTGTAAGCTTTTGTGCTGTACATGTCCCTTTATGTTTCCACTTCACTATCACATTCGAAACAGTGGACCTAGGGATGTTTAAGAGCATGGAAATCTTGCATAGAGATGTGTGCTACAAGTGACACCCAATCACCTGACCATGTTCAAAGTCTGTGGGTTCCATGGAGCACACCATTCTGCTCTCTCACGATGTCTAATGACTACTGAGGTTGGTGATATGGAGTACCTGGCAGAAGGTGGCAGCACAGTGCACCTAATATGAAAAACGTATGTTTTTGGGGGTGTCCAGATAATTTGATAATATAGTGTACCATAGTTGTAGTTAACTTATACCCATTTTCCCACTTTCACACTTGCTGTGATGTAAATATTCCCTACTGCCCTTGCAAGATCCCTCTAATGAGAAAGAATCTTAGGGGGCAGAGCACCTCCAACGTCTCGTGCCACAATAAATAACTTTCCAGCCAATTTACCATCCAAATTAACAGTCAGCATAATTGAGTACAAATGCCTCAAGGCATTGATGCTAGCTGATCTTGATGCAACAGTCTTGGTACCTTTAATTTCCAGGGTTCCTTTCATATGCATTTCCTCTTCAAATTGTGATTGATCAGATCTGAAAACAAATTCCTTACTGAAAAATGGGATATTTGTTTATCTCATCCGTAAATTTTGAGGCCGATTCAGTAGTTTGCTGTGCATCATCAAGTCCTCTCTCGAATGTCCACAGTTTTTCTTATGCACTACACGGTCATGTTGATAAAGGCTTATTCAGAATCTGTTCAGAATTGCTTTTTTATGATGCTATAGATGATCTTCCATGTACATAATTAGTATAGTACCTAGTATTTGGACAGCAATTGTCTTTTACTACCTCTTACTTGAGACTGGATTTGTGCCTCCCTGTCTCACAAGGATGGTGAACTGCAGGGTTTGACACCTGTTCCAGTATCACTTTCACTTGTTAAGCTCCTGTAATCAGCATTGTACTCCTCATGTACATTGTCCAAGCAGTTGAGTGTATACAACATCCTACATTCCACTGACTCATCTTGTAGAAACACTAATACTTCATTGCCATTTCTTTCTCCCTCTGCAAATTTCCTTGGGTCCCTTTGTGATGAAATGTCAACTTCAGCAACTGCTGTTGTAATATAATGCAATGTTTATTGTTACTATTGCTCTGCTTTGTATCAACACCACTAGCACTCTTGTGAGTTACTCATTGACTAAGTAGTTCAATTGTGCTCTGTAGCCTCATGCTGTGCTCACCACTGGATACTCCCAGTCCCACTCCCTGTTGCCATTAGCAGACAATATTGTGGTTGCATGGTAGACAAAATGTCGGGTGTCAAATGCTCTTAACATCATTGGCATTTTGCCACTTCACACTCAAGGATAAATTAGAGTTATGGAAGTACACAAAGTGTGATGAAACAAAGTATAGGCTGTATTCCATGAAATAACATTATATTCTCCTGGGTTCAGTGAATATGAACTGGTTCTACAATAAACAATTTATCCTCATCAAGGCTTAACACATCAGATGAAACAGTCATTCCCTGAACTGCCCATTTTAGACCATCAGTAACAGATGATAAAGGAAACTGTATTGAAAATTCCACTAAATATTACAACTTCATTGTCCAAACAGAGATTGCAAGCAGCATGAAGTAATTCAATAAACTGCTACAAAAATTAAAAGTGTTCCATTTCTTTTCTTTCAGAATTTTGTGACAATGTTGAAATACAGCCATTACAAACAGAAAACAATCATTATCATTGCTGGAAGTAGATTATGATCTAGGTCGAACATACATTTCATTATTCACATAGCTGGTTTAAGTCCATATCCCAAAGCGAAGTCCAATCAGTGCCATATCAAAGTTCCACCTATGACAAACAGAGTCCATAATATTATCATCTGAGCCAAACAGGTAACACTCTCACCACACACTCCACAGACTGCATTCTAACTGAGCTGTCTTATATTCAGATTCTGGAGTGGTCCTGTCAGAGGGCACTCCTGATGACTAGCAATCTTTGGGTAGTGGCACCACAGTGGCTGACAGTAATATTGCACCAGTTATTTAGTTTCAATAGTGACACTGGGTGTTGTCATTACATTCTCTTCCCTGCCCCTCTCCCTCAGCACAGCAGTGACCACCAGAGCAGAAGACACAGTTGGTGCATGGTCTGGAGGAGCCACTACTGGAGAAGGTAGGGGGCAATGTCCAGGGGCACCTTTGCAGGAGCCTGAAGCAAGATGAGGCTTGATGGAAGATGCATGAGTCACCATAGGGCCAGACAGTCTGCTGGTTCAGGAGAAACAGGAAGCTGCTGACCAGGATGCTGGAGGTGTAGCTGATTTCAGAGGCACTGCAGAGGTTCATGAGTGGGGGCCACAGTATACATCATGGATCTATGGAGGACGGAGATCATACCCCCAGTTCAGGTTGGATGGCATGTGAACTCAATGCCCAGACTAAGGTCACCCAGTGAAAATGGAGAGCCTATTGCCTCCACTGTGGCCTGCAGCTGAGGTGGCCCTGTAAATTGCTAGAAAACAATAGAGGGTGTTAGATGCAGTGTTAGATAACATTTCCTTACAGATGATGGCCACTGCATGGTTATTTGTTGATGCAAGTCTATTTCCTAGTGATCTGAACCCCAAATGTGTCAAAGATGGTCGCTTGAAACAACACTTGTGCAGATTGCATTTGAGTTCTTTTGATATTTCATGAACCATAAACCCAAAAGTGTGGAAACAGTCTGTCTCAAAGATGTTGTCCACTTTGGGGTCAGTTACCACCACAGAATTCACTGGACAAGTGACTTGGTCATACATAACTAAAACTGCAAACTTCCCTGGCAAGGGCACATGATGACATTCATAGGCCCATAGATTTGTTTCAGCTGCAAAGGTGGCAATCCTAAACTTAAGCCAGTAGTTTGGTCTAATAAGGACACAGAAGCATCCATCTCCAGGAGTAAGTGGATGGAGTATTTATGTATGAATAATCCTAAGAACATCTGCTAGTTTGTGCCTTGAGAAGTCTACACTTCTATAAAGTTCTCACTCACTTTTTACGCATCCATAGGTTTGGACATATCTGCATCAGAGCTGTTACAACATACCTCTTGCAATTTGCTCTTTTTGCCTTGCCTATGGGATGTTGCACACCACTGGGGACATGACAAAGGAAGAAATGTTTACATCTGGGACTCAGTGCTGATGCTCACATGGTTTTTTGCCACTGGTGTAGTTGTTTATGAGGTCATCCAAGCTCTGGACCAAGTGAACGTCCCACTGGAGGTGGCACGACTTCCTACATAGCTGGTACCAGAGAGCTGATACCATGAAGTCTTCTTCCATTACAATCAAACTCTGAGTTGTGCAGACAGTTTCATAAGGTTCAGATACTCAGGTTACTTCTCTAAAGAAGGATTCATCTGCAGTATGTGGTTCCACATTTCCCAGTCAGAGGTAAGATACACTATAACTTCAATGATTAGAGAGTCTGCATAATACTGCCCACACAAACATCTGAAATTGCAATTCCTATTTAATGCACGTATGTTGGTGGTCCAGTCTGATTGACTGGAGCCCAAAATTCTAACCTGGTAGAAATAATATGTTTCTTCATTGAAAAGTGTTCTTGCTTTAAATAAAATATTCTAGAGAACTCAAATTTTGCTGGATTCATCAATGGATCTAGTTTCTTTATTATATGATACAGACACAAGACAAGAACATGGCCCTCTGGCTTTCTGTGTCAGAAATTTGGCAAGCTATAAAATGTAACTGCAGTTGTCACCTGTGAGATTCCCACAGCTTACTTCCTTTGTAATATGGTGGAACAGCTATAGCTCAAGTGGCATGAAAGACATACCTGATACACTCAGTAATGCTTGCATTGCCTCTAATATAGCTGTTGTTAGTTCCTGATAACCTAGCATGGTTTGCATTAGTACTTGCTGCAAGAGTTCTGTGATTGGAAAACACACTCTCACCTAATTACAAAAATGTTCACAGTCTCATTTTCAGCCATCAGAGGTCCAGAATTGTCACCTCTTCTGTAAAGAAGAGTCAAGTGTGAGCTAGCGAGGACTCACTCTGGTTTATTTACATTGCTCCATGCAAACAGTGCAACCTAACTTAAGTCCAAAAAATACCTCAAAGCAAAATCCACTTCACGCAATATTAAAGTCCCACCTATGACAAACAGAGTCCTTGATATTAGCCTCTGAGACAAATTGATGGCACACTCTCCACAGACGTTATAACAGCTGACTCAGTCTGGCTCTGGGACAGCTTATTAGCCAGGTTTTGGCTTTGTCCTATCAGAAGAGGCTCTTGATGAGTATTGTTTACACAGTAGCCAACAGTAATGTTGCACCAGCTATTCTGTTCCCTTAATGACACTGAGTGGTACCACTAAAACAAGTTTAATCCATTGACTGTCATGTGCAAGACTAGGTGGCTACACCTCAGGTGCTGCACTATCATATCTCTTGCTATGTACTCAGTGCTGAATTCTTCTGATACACCAGCCATTTCTCAGCTTCTTCTTTTATTCAGTATTTTGGATGGGCATTAAGAATATATATTTATAATATTCATATTAGATTAGATTAGATTAGATCAATACTAGTTCCATGGGTCATGAACACGATATTTCGTAATGATGTGGAACGAGTCAAATTTTCCAATACATGACATAATTAAGTTAATTTAACAACATACTTAAGTTAATATAACAACTTTTTCATTTTTTGTGTTTTTTATTTTTATTTTTTATTTTTTTAATTTTTTTTTAATTTATATCTAAAAATTCCTCTATGTAGTAGAAGGAGTTGTCATTCAGAAATTCTTTTAATTTCTTCTTAAATACTTGTTGGTTATCTGTCAGACTTTTGATACTATTTGGTAAGTGACCAAAGACTTTAGTGCCAGTATAATTCACCCCTTTCTGTGCCAAAGTTAGATTTAATCTTGAATAGTGATGATCATCCTTTCTCCTAGTATTGTAGTTATGCACACTGCTATTACTTTTGAATTGGGTTTGGTTGTTAATAACAAATTTCATAAGAGAGTATATATACTGAGAAGCTACTGTGAATATCACTAGGTCCTTAAATAAATGTCTGCAGGATGATCTTGGGTGGACTCCTGCTATTATTCTGATTACACGCTTTTGTGCAATAAATACTTTATTCCTCAGTGATGAATTACCCCAAAATATGATGCCATATGAAAGCAACGAGTGAAAATAGGCATAGTAAGCTAATTTACTAAGATGTTTATCACCAAAATTTGCAATGACCCTTATTGCATAAGTAGCTGAACTCAAACATTTCAGCAGATCATCAATGTGTTTCTTCCAATTTATTTATTACACTCTGTCACTACAATACACTCTCAGAGTAAAGCTCAAAAATGCAGTTTTGACTGCAATCAAAGGATGTATATTTAAACTTCATCTACTGGGTACAGTAAACTATACTGTGACATGAAATTACGCCAGAGGTGCTGAAAGACTCACATTTACCATTAACCATTAATTCCACCACACCTAAAAATCATGAAAAGAGACAGTCCATGAAACTTAAATATTGCTGGTCTCTCAGTTGATGACAGTATTTTTCTAGCAAGTCTAAGTATATGCCTGATATTTTCACTGTGGAGGTAAGTGCTCGAAAAAGAATATAAAACAATTAATAATACTCATGCTTCTTGTTGATGTCTGTATAAATTCTTCTTCATTCAAAGGTGCTGAGTTTTTTAACTTCGTAAATGAGAACACTGGTTGTCATATACTTGGGATTTATTGGTCTTCATGCTTTGGCTAAACTTTCCTCATAAATTCATACAATGTAGTTTCCATTACAAAGTCAAATATTGCAACAACACATCTATTGAAACTTCAAAGTTTTTAAGCAAACAGTACTGATGTATTTGTTTATAATGTAAAAAAGTTTAAGACATTGTAGTCTGACTCCATGCAAAGAAGTGAGTACAAAGAATGGAAAAGAAAGAATGTGTTGAATTAACTGTATACAAAGAATTGTTCTCCATGCAAAGAGCTGAGGAACTGTGTTGTTGTGCTCTGTCTCCTACTATATATAATTTACTGCTATGCACCACAACATTCTAAAAAAAACCCTACAATGGCAAAGCTGATGATATCACAGAACAGTCACGTGAACTTATGTATGAGGGGCAAATGCACAGCTGTCTGGTAGCTGACCTGCTCTCAGTTGCTGTTATCTGACTTTGCCTCTACAAGTAAAACATGAACATCACCACTGTTTACTTGGAATGATTTATATCTTTTTCTACAGCACTTCAACTGGTGACTGTGCATTTCCACTACTGCCAGGCTTAAGTGGAACTTTACCTGATATTGTAATTTCAATAAATATACATAACAAAGTAGTAGTACTTCGACTTCTATCAAATTCAGTCAGGAACTACTGCATGTTGATTTCTATCAGAAACTATGGTTTATATTTATTTTCATCAAGAAATGTTATAGTTTGATTTCTTGGACTAATAGACAACTTAAATCAGTTCAATAAATGTGGTCAGCTCTAAAGTGAGGGTAACAATATTGACAACAAGAAGGTTCCTAGTTTGCTTCACCAAGCAAAAATATGAATGCAAAATTTCTCAAGCTATGTCAGCAACAGCTATACCAGCATAAGAAATTGGTCAAGCACTTAACTAGTTCCACACTTCAATAGTCACAGGTGCTATGATCCATCCCACAATTGCAGCCTTTCAATAAGGCTGAAGAAGACTGTCAAGTCTATCAAAATCATATCATGCTGCACATTCAGGCAAGTAATGACAAATGTTGGGATTGTCAGTGGGTCTTTTCTATGCTTATAAATTCAGTTACAGTACTTGATTTGAAAGTTGGACTTCTTGTCTAGTCCATCTGTGTTCCCATGGTCTGACATATTCCTTTTATTACTAGACCATTTCTCCAACAAAAAACATATGGCAGTGGCAAGGGTAGAGTTCTGACAATACCACAAGGCAGACACTGTAAGTTATGCATCCTGGATTCAAGATTTGCAGTGGCTGTGTGCGTGTTTGGTCAATCATACATGGAGAGTCTAACTGTGATGTAATGATTTGTTCAAATGTAGATAAAGAGGGTCAAAGACAATCTGACCACACCCTAGCTGAAATACTGCATATTGCATGCATTTTTGAAATATCACAAACTGCTCAACAAACTTTTTGAACTGACTTTGAAATTTTGCATTTGCAACAGAACTGTAGTGCTACAGTGCAGTAGGTTTCTGTAAAAATACTCTAAAATTGTAAATAAGTTTTCTTCAGTGGCCGTTAGCCTCAGTCTGTGCAGACACAGGATAATAAAAGTGGTCATTCAGAGTGACATATTTTCTTTCTAAATTGCTTAGACTGTTCTTTCCTTTCATTCCATATGGGAATGTCAACATCATGAGGACAAGTGTTACTAGCATTTACACAGAGGTCATATTTCACCAGTGTGGTGTAGAGTGACATGCACCAGGCACTTGGCCAAGCTGATTCAAATTACGAGGGTAATCCCAAAAGTAAGGTCTCCTATTTTTTTATAAGTACAGAACTCTGTTTGTTTGGAAGTTGGTCACACTGTTATGAATATTGCTTCACACACTGTGTGTAAACATGCGCACGCCATGCTGAGGCGCTCAGTCTTGGCTTGGCAGCCATTGAGAATTGAACTCCCGCTGAATGTTACCGCCAAGTGCAAATTGTGTGCAGTTATTCGTTTTTTTAATGCAAGGGGCACTGCATTAATTGAAATCCATCGCCAACTGACGGGAGTGTATGGTGAGTCATGCATGGATGTCAAAAATATTCGGAAGTGGTGTAGAGAGTTCGCAGCTGGTCAGACTGAAATTCACAATGAACAAAGGAGCAGGAGACTGTCAATTTCTGAGGAGACAGTGTTGAAGGTTGAGCAAAGCATGCTTGAAAATTGGCGGATCACCCTGGACGATCTCTGCATGTTGGTTCCATAGGTTTCCCGAAGCACCGCTCACAGAATTTTAAGAGAAACATTGAACTACCGGAAGGTGTGCACAAGATGGGTGCCACGCATGCTGACTAAGGACCACATTCGGCAACGAGTTGATGCTTCCCATGCATTTCTTCACTGCCTTGCAGCTGAACAGGACAACTTTCTGGACTCAATTGTCATGGCTGATGAAACCTGATCATACCACTTTACACCTGAGACCAAGCAACAATCATGCCAGTTCATAATTTTCTGAACGGCATGGGGATGAGCTGGTATGACATGGGCATACAAAAACTGCCACAGCGTCTACAAAAATGCATAGACAGAAATGGTGATTATGTCAAGAAATAGCTAAATGTTCAAGCTGTGAACTGATGTAAAGCATTGTAGAATTAAACAGGTCAATGTACTTATAAAATAATAGGAGACATTACTTTTGGGATTACCCACATAATAATATTTCAGGCACTTAACAGGTGTAGGTACCAAGTAAAATTTTGTTACGTGCAACAGTGTAAGACATTTCAATGACTTTTCTTTTCAGCACCTTTACACTGGTCTCAGTCATTAACCAGTCTACATACTGTAGACTGGGCATTTCCTCACTCAACAAAGTGCAGTCAAAGTTGTGGGGATATAGTGCCATGAAGAACCAGTCTTATGTGGTGTGCAAATGACCGGCACTTACAATCACATGACTTGAATGTAGTCTTTTTCTGTTGTGGAAGATCAGTCTATTGAGAACATTTATGGTCTCAACATATACTCTGTCTCTGGATTTTCATTAAATCCTGAAGTGAACTCCATTGGCTTGTTAATACCCTGTGAAGCCACAGATACACTCTGTATGCAGTTTGTGTTACTGTTTGACCAAAATTTGGGGAAGGTGCTTAACTTTCAGTCCCACACTGTTATAAAACAAAAAGCAAGTTCAAGATCTTGATAAGCTCACCCAATTCCATTGTTGATTAAGGATAAAGTTAACATTGAACAAAACAGACTAGAAAAACAAGTTTTGCCCCTGTTTCCTACAGTCAGTGGGCCTTGTCGTTTATGGTGATTATTAAACCTGAGGACTCTCTTTGGTTCTGTGGAGACTTTAAGCAAATCATTAATGCTCAATCAGACATTGATTCTTATCCCTTACCTCAACCAAATTAACTGTTTTGAAACTTTCAGGAGGAAAACTCTTTTCTAAATAGGTGCATTGTCAAGACAACGAATGTTCAGACTGTATCAATATAATTTGGCGTAACTAGTGCCCCTGCTATAAGCCAGAGGTTTCTTGAACAGACCACTGCAGAGGTTCCATATTATATGATTTAATGTAATGATATTCTAGTCACTGTTTGCATGCCAGAAAAACATTTACATAATCTGTGCCTAGTTTCTGCAAACCTTGCACTGAAAGGCCTTAAGTGTAACTTTTCCAAATGCACGTTGTTTCAACCAGTGGTCACTTATCTAGGCTATATCCTCAGTGAAGAGGGCTTTCATTCACCAAAAAATATGTAGAGGCTATTCAGAACATGTCTGTCCAGCCCTGTTAGCTGAGTTGTCAGCGCGGCGGAATGCCATGCCAAGGGGACCGGGTTCAATTCCATGCTGGAGCAGGAGATTTTCTCCTCTGAGGGACTAGGTGTTGTGTTGCCCTCATCATCATTTCATCCCCATCTCCAAAGCACAAGTCACCCAATGTGGCATTGAATGCAATAAGTACTTGCTCTTGGTGGCCAAACTTCCCCTGAATAGGGGACTCCCAGTCCACAATGCCGTATATTCATTTCCATTTTTTAGAACATTTCTGTGCCTAAATCCATTAAGGACCTTCAAGCATTTCTAGAAAAAATGAATTACTATGCACAGTTTATTCCTCAGGCAGGCTCCATAGTCCATCCACTAAAATATCTCTGTTGAAAGGGACTCCTCTCTCAGTGGACAGACAAGGATCATCTGGCTTTTCAGAAGTTAAGTGTCATCTGGCTTTTCAGAAATTAAAATTGGCCACCCAGTCAGCTCACTGCTTTGTGACCAGCCAGCCACATTTGCCATTGATGCTGGCAACAGATGCATCCTGGCACAACATCACTGCTGTTCTCTCTCATAAGTTAGAGGATAGTACAGAGAGTTGAAGTGTATTTATGTCAAAGAGACTTACTCCAGCTCAAGAACATTATTCACAGGTCATAAAAGAAGCTTTGGCCATCATCTTTTGTGACCATAAATTTTCCATTTTTCCTATAGTCACAAATTTCATCTTATCACACAACTAGCCCTTTATCACAAAAAGGGTTCAGTGTTACTGACAAGGGATTTCAAATTGATTCTGTATTTCTAGATTTCCAGAAGGCTTTTAATACTGTACCACACAAGTGGCTTGAAGAGAAATTGCATGCTTATGGAATATTGTCTCAGTTATGCAACTGGATTTGTGATTTCATGTCAGAGAGTTCACAGTTCATAGTAACTGATGGAAAGTCATCGAGTAAAACAGAAATGATTTCTGGCATTCCCCAAAGTAGTGTTATAGGCCTTCTATTGCTCCTTACCTACGTAATTGATTTAAGAGACAATCTGAATAGGCACCTTAGATTGTTTGCAGAAGATACTGTCATTTATTGTCTAGTAAAGTCATTATAAGATCAAAACAAATTGCAAAATGATTTAGAAAAGATATCTGTATAGTGTGAAAATTAGCAATTGACCCTAAGTAATGAAAAGTGCTAAAAGAAATCCATTAACCTTCAGTTACATGAAAAATCAGTCAAATCTAAAGGCCATAAATCCAACTAAATACCTAAGAATTACAATTACAAACAACTTAAACTGGAAGGAGCACATACAAAATGTTGTGGGGAAGGCAAACTGAAGACTGTGTTTTATTAGTAGAGCACTTAGAAAACGTAACAGATCCAGATCTACTACAGAGACTGCCTACACTACACTTGTCTGTCCTCTTTTGGAGTACTGCTGCCTAGTCTTGATCCTTACCAGATAGGATTAACAGAGTACATCAAGAAAGTTCAAAGAAGAGCAGCATTTTTCTATTATCAAGAAATAGGGGAGAGTGTCACTGACATGATAGAGAACTTGAGGTGGACATAATTGAAACAAAGATGATTTTGCTGCAGTGGAATCTTGTCATGAAATGTCAATCACTAACTTCTTTCTTGACACCAACCTACATAGGAAGAAACAATCATCATACTAAAATAAGGGAAATCAGAGCTCACACAGAAAGATACAGGTGATTGTTTTTCTGCACACTGTTCGAGATTGGAATAACAGAGAATTATTGTGAAGTTGGAAAAAAAAAATCTGAAATGACAATGATCTATTGAAAAATACATTGCCGAGCAACATCCTAATAATGTTGTCATGAGAATCAGACATGTTGTTATGTGCCGGTGCAAAAAAAAAGGCAACTGGTAAGTAGTAGTTTCGAATTAAATAATTAAAATGACGTTTTCCCTTTTTTTCCAGATTTTGCTACACTGTTTACATTAATTCAGTAAACATTTTACCGAGCGGAGTGGCGCAGTGGTTAGACACTGGACTCACATTCGGGAGGACGACAGTTCAATCCCGCGTCCGGCCATCCTGATTTAGGTTTTCCATGATTTCCCTAAATCACTCCAGGCAAATGCCGGGATGGTTCCTCTGAAAGGGCACGGCCAACTTCCTTCCCAATCCTTCCCTAATCCGATGAGACCGATGACCACGCTGTCTGGTCTCCTTCTCCAAACCAACCAACCAACCAAGTAAACATTTTTTTTTTTTTTTTAATACTTCTTACTTTGCACCGAAGTTCCTGTATGCAGTTATAAAGGTGTCAAAATAGTATCCCATTGATGCTTATCACCTATCGTTATTCAATATGAAAATGTCATAACAATCAGCTGTTGCATTCTTTTTTCCCCGCGAAAGGGAGAATCTGACTGTTTAGCAGTCACTGGAAGTTCACGATGAGGATGAGGAGTTAAATGTGTGTATATGTGTTTGTAGGTCTGCTACACCTGAGTCTATTAGTATTACTCCTATAAACAGAAATTTGATACAAGTGGAGTTTGCAGATGGCATTCCCAGTTCTGTTAGCACTCCAATTGGTATGCATGAAAAACATGCTGAATGTAAAGCATATTATAATAGTTATTTGAAAGTACTACAGAGAGATGAACAGGGCCAATGTAGAAAAAAAGAGAATGACAATGGGTTTTTTAAGAGTATTGATTCGTTTTCCACAGTTCACAAAATACAAAATGTATATTAACACAGTATTAATTACAAGTTACACTATGTTTCATTTCACCATACACATACAAGGTGTTTGTTTGAACTTGAGACAGCTAAATATCTCAAAAACAATCCTTAATGCAAAAAAATGTTCTTCGTGAAAAGTTAATATTAGTAAAGGGGACATCTGTCTGTGTTACAGCTGAGCATCTCGTAACCACCTCACCTGTGTGTGTGGGGTCAACTTTGTTTTTTCAACTGGGAATCCCCTACTTTTGCCACATATTCAGATTCGATACCAAAAAAATATGTGTGGTTTACTGCAACCATTGTTTTCTCATTTGTGGTAGATGGTGCTGTAATAGACAAATATCAAGTGTACCTGTTTATGCAATTAAGAACTGATGCATTTGACTCTAAATTTCGTTTATGATGTAAATGTAAATTTTTGTGTTCTAGCGTTTGGTATTTATGTTCGAAACTTACTTTAGTGTTGCAAATGTGATTGTACAGTACAAATAATATTGTCAGACATTGACATTTCTGACAAATAAGCTACTTGTATAGTAACAATACTTGTATAGTAACAATATTGATTGTGGTG
Source organism: Schistocerca cancellata (assembly GCF_023864275.1). Classification (NCBI taxonomy): domain Eukaryota; kingdom Metazoa; phylum Arthropoda; class Insecta; order Orthoptera; family Acrididae; genus Schistocerca; species Schistocerca cancellata. The sequence goes on along the minus strand of NC_064629.1, from coordinate 217,347,880 downwards.
AGTCCCCAAACCATTGGAATGCTTGATTTTGGTAACCACTCTTGAACTCTGCCATCAGGTTGACTGATTTTGGTGTGTGTTTCCTTCCAACTGCTGCAGCTCTTGCAATGGCCATTTTGTGTCTACTGGGAGAATATAAATCACAACCATTGTACTAAGGTAAAATGCCCATGAACTGATAGTGACAGACACACCTGCTGTAGACACACACATATCATATTAACACTCACATGTTTGCCTCCTTGGTCAGTGCTCCTAGTGCCCAACCATGCTGCACACCCTACTGCAGTGCCAGAGCCTTTGTAAGAATGAACAATGAACACAGTGGCGCCACTCCTCTCTGGAGCATGTTCTGGCATCGAAATAATTTTAATTTATGGCAAGGCTGCAAGGAAAGTGGATGCTGTTGTTGCTCTCTATACCAAACGATTTGGTGATAGGCCACCATGCTACTATCCATTATGTTGAAACTTCCTGGCAGATTAAAACTGTGTGCCTGACCGAGACTCGAACTCGGGACCTTTGCCTTTCGCGGGCAAGTGCTCTACCATCTGAGCTACCAAAGCACGACTCACGCCCGGTCCTCACAGCTTTACATCTGCCAGTAAAGCTGTGAGGACCGGGCGTGGGTCGTGCTTCGGTAGCTCAGATGGTAGAGCACTTGCCCGCGAAAGGCAAAGGTCCCGAGTTCGAGTCTCGGTCGGGCACAAAGTTTTAATCTGCCAGGAAGTTTCATATCAGCGCACACTCCGCTGCAGAGTGAAAATCTCATTCTGGATCCATTATGTTGTTCAACAATTTACTAACAAAGGAAGGGTGGTGTCAAAAAAATGAATTTGTCTGGCAGCTGTAACAGGGAACATCAATAATGAAACTGCAGTAGTAGCTTGTAGTGGCTCATAATCCACATGTAAGTATCTGAGACGTATCACGGCAGTCTGTAATTGTTCACGTAAGTCTTTGGGCACTCCTACACTGTCAAAAATACCATCCCTACCACATCTCCATGCATCAAGAAATTCATGGGAATGATGTTCAGAATCAGATAAGGCTTTTTAATTGTTTGCTCATGTAGATACAAAGAGACCCGCAATTCTTTTGTCAGGTAATGTTCTCTGATGAGTCGACATTTACAAACTATGGCAAAGTTAATCAGCATAACATGAATTATTGGAGCATGGACCACTCACACTGAATACTCTTACATGAGGCTTGTCATAGGCATCTTTGAACTGTTAATGGTTTGTGCATTATCATGGATGACAAACTAATTGGTCCACTTGTTGTGGATTTCATGTTATTGTAGGAAGAGCTACCCATTCTGTTGGAAGTTGAACCCCTCATAGTGTGACAGAATACGTGGTTGCAACATGATGGTTGTCCATGAGGCTGTCTGAAAAAATTTTTTCAGGAGGGGCCAAGATTCAAAACAGTATTTCAATATTTTATGCAAGGTACATCTTTTTCTGTTATCAACAAGCAGGGATGCCATTTGTCCGATTCAGTGATCTGAAGTTACATCCTCATATGATTAAATTCAGGATACCTCATGAGTTATGAAATAAAACTAGAAAATATTCACAAAACTAAAACATTCAGACTCCCATTATGTTAGGTTGAAACTGAAAATTAAAAATCAGAAACAGGAAAAGAAGGCTGAATCACTGGGAAAAACCTGCTCCATATCAACAAAAATCATATATACACTCCTGGAAATTGAAATAAGAACACCGTGAATTCATTGTCCCAGGAAGGGGAAACTTTATTGACACATTCCTGGGGTCAGATACATCACATGATCACACTGACAGAACCACAGGCACATAGACACAGGCAACAGAGCATGCACAATGTCGGCACTAGTACAGTGTATATCCACCTTTCGCAGCAATGCAGGCTGCTATTCTCCCATGGAGACGATCGTAGAGATGCTGGATGTAGTCCTGTGGAACGGCTTGCCATGCCATTTCCACCTGGCGCCTCAGTTGGACCAGCGTTCGTGCTGGATGTGCAGACCGCGTGAGACGACGCTTCATCCAGTCCCAAACATGCTCAATGGGGGACAGATCCGGAGATCTTGCTGGCCAGGGTAGTTGACTTACACCTTCTAGAGCACGTTGGGTGGCACGGGATACATGCGGACGTGCATTGTCCTGTTGGAACAGCAAGTTCCCTTGCCGGTCTAGGAATGGTAGAACGATGGGTTTGATGACGGTTTGGATGTACCGTGCACTATTCAGTGTCCCCTCGATGATCACCAGTGGTGTACGGCCAGTGTAGGAGATCGCTCCCCACACCATGATGCCGGGTGTTGGCCCTGTGTGCCTCGGTCGTATGCAGTCCTGATTGTGGCGCTCACCTGCACGGCGCCAAACACGCATACGACCATCATTGGCACCAAGGCAGAAGCGACTCTCATCGCTGAAGACGACACGTCTCCATTCGTCCCTCCATTCACGCCTGTCGCGACACCACTGGAGGCGGGCTGCACGATGTTGGGGCTTGAGCAGAAGACAGCCTAACGGTGTGCGGGACCGTAGCCCAGCTTCATGGAGACAGTTGCAAATGGTCCTCGCCGATACCCCAGGAGCAACAGTGTCTCTAATTTACTGGGAAGTGGCGGTGCGGTCCCCTACGGCACTGCGTAGGATCCTACGGTCTTGGCGTGCATCCGTGCGTCGCTGCGGTCCGGTCCCAGGTCGACGGGCACGTGCACCTTCCGCCGACCACTGGCGACAACATCGATGTACTGTGGAGACCTCACGCCCCACGTGTTGAGCAATTCGGCGGTACGTCCACCCGGCCTCCCGCATGCCCACTATACGCCCTCGCTCAAAGTCCGTCAACTGCACATACGGTTCACGTCCATGCTGTCGCGGCATGCTACCAGTGTTAAAGACTGCGATGGAGCTCCGTATGCCACGGCAAACTGGCTGACACTGACGGCGGCGGTGCACAAATGCTGCGCAGCTAGCGCCATTCGACGGCCCACACCGCGGTTCCTGGTGTGTCCGCTGTGCCGTGCGTGTGATCATTGCTTGTACAGCTCTCTCGCAGTGTCCGGAGCAAGTATGGTGGGTCTGACACACCGGTGTCAATGTGTCCTTTTTTCCATTTCCAGGAGTGTATTATTTCTCAAGTGAACATTCCTTTTTCTCAACACATAATAATCATACAGGGCTGAATGAGGTATCGTTAGAAAGTTTTTTTAACTGGCTTCTGACATTGTACACCACTTTTACGCTAAAACTTGCTATTTGTGGAACATTTTAACATAAGAGAGACTTTTAACTATCACAGGGAATAGGGCATCATGAATGTCCAGCTTCATACCCATAGTTAACGAATCTAACTTATTAATCACATATCTCCGCTCGTTGTACAAGTTGGCTTTTCTGAATGAATATACTTTCCGAAACAAGAAACATATTTGTCATTATCACCTTCAAGTGTGATATACCTATTGCTACTACTGTTGAATCCTGCCTAGTCGTCGAATATGGGGTGTCTAGGAAACCTGCTTTCCCAGATAGCTAGACAACAATTCAAGCAAATCATATTATTGAGTTTTGTTATGAAAGGAAAAAAAATACAATACTTAACTTCATGTTAAACAGATGTGTCGGAAGCAAAGGGTAACAGACAATAAAAGAAATCTCCTCAGTATAATAATTCCAAATTTGAGCTACATACAATGTACGAGGAAAGCAATGAGCTTTGACGCTTCTATCTAGTTGTTAGTCTTCAAGCTGCTGTAGAACAAGGCCACGGCCAGTCGGGCATGGCGCTTATGTTCTCTTCACATAGAGGTCACTGTTGTTGCGTTGTCATCCTGGAGAGGGGTCAGTCAGCCTGCAATTGGCTGACGTCTTCTTCACAGCCGTCTCTGCTCCCTCGTTCCCGACTAGTATGCTGGCGATTGACTTTACACCATAACATTCCTCCCCCCAAAGCAACAGACCGTCGTCATATAGGGAGCATGACAATGGCAGGGGAAGCAGGAGCGTGGACATTTCGACGGACTGGAAGCCGTTGCTGCAGGGGACAGCAGACCTCCAGTCATACCCTGCCACCTGGCCTTCCCTCTGGTGGAAACATGAGCCAGAAAACGACCAGAAGGGTATGAGTTCACCTCCTGAGGCCCATAACAAGATGTAGAAGGTGTCAGCTGTTGTGATGTGGGTGGGTCCAGTTCCATTGGTAGGCCGAGAGGAAGTGGAGGAGGTGCAGGCTCCGTCTCCATGGATCCATCCCGCGGTGTCGTGATGACAGCCTCTGGTGGATGCTGTGGCTGCACAGTCCTCAGGATCCATGAATCTGCTGGAAGAGATACAGAAGGTTTCTGGGAATAGTGAAATTATGCAGTAATTTCCACAACCAACACATGCTATCAATAGAGGTCCTAATCTATCATGTCAAAGATAATTTGCATGGGGGCTCAGAGTCTAAATAAGTTGAGTGCAGGGAACAGTAGCAGTTAGTGCGTTTAATGGACAGCAGTATCGGAGATGGTTGGAACACTCAGTAACTGGCAGCAGCTAAAAATACATCAGGCTACTTCTCGAGTGGCAGATGCAGACCAACAGTTGTACGACGGCAGCTTCTTCGAGTACTCCAGGGCAGTCTTCAATGTCGACTTCCATTACAACCGACAGCATCACCATGGCAGAGGGAACCATCTCAGATCAGAAAAGTGCTTGTCAGTTGGGCTCTGGACCTTGTGGTGAACACATTGGGTGCCACCATCTTGGATTACGTCACAGATGACAGCGCCTTCCACTGGTGGTGATGTGTACTAAGGCAGTTGGGCTCTGGACATCTGCATGAAATTGGTTACATAATAAAGACTTATTCTCACCCTTAGGAGGAGGTGGCGGTTGGGCGACTGAGATTAGAACAAGTGTCCTTTCTTTCACGCCATTTTCTTACCTTAGCAGCGAAATCACAAGTGACCTTTGTTTACTGCCAAAATTCAAACTTGGTGCCAGTTCGAAGGAAGAGGTGGCTCTTGGGTGACTTAGGTTAGTCGAGGTAAGCCAAGTGATCTATCTTCACAGGATTTCCTATGCATAGTAGAGATAACTGGGGTATGACGCATTATACTGTTGGAATTCAAAATTGGCACCACTTCGTAGGAAGAGATGCGGTCAGGGGACTTAGGTTAGTGGAGGCAGCCCAAGTGAGCTATCTTCTGACGATTTTCTTTGCTTAATGGAGATAACCGGGGTTTGGTGCATTATCCTGTTGGAATTTGAACTTCATGCTATTTTTCAGGGGGGGAGGGGGGCATGGCACTTTTCCGCCAAAATTCAAACTTCCCTCCAATATCCGCCATCTTGAAAGACGTCACGGCCGCCAGCTTAGATGACGTCATGTACTGCTGCCAAGTCTACATGCCCCCATCTTGTATTACGTTATCGCAGCCATCTTGGATACATCTGGCAACAGTGCAGAGATGCAGAGTGGCTCAGAATCGATGTTGTCCCAATACTGGCGCTGTGTCTCCACATAGACTTTGAGAAGATCTCACACCTGGAAAGCATTTTTTTTTACCTTCAAATTTCACACTGCTTTCCCCATCTCTTCTAGTGTATTGAATGATAACTTTGGAAATTTGTGGTAAGGTCTTATGGGAACAAACTGCTGAGGTCATGGGTCCCTAAAGCTTACACATTACTTAATCTAACTTAAACTAACTTACGCTAAAAACAACACACACACCCATGCCCAAGGGAGGAGTCGAACCTCCGACGGGGAAGCCGTGCGGACTGTGACAAGACGGCTCAGATCGCTCTGCAACCCCCGTGGCAACTGAATGGTATTTTCCCGATCAGACTCTTGTTTAGGATGATTTACAGATGTTCATGCCTAAAATACAGTATGGCTGTATTCTTTTGAATGTATAACAATGGCTCTGTCATGTAAAACTGATGCAGTATCAGTAAGCTATCAGTGTTCTTTTTCCACAGACAAATGGTAAACTGCAATTGTGATTTTGTTCAGCATCAAGGGACGAGAGCGTTCTTATGAAAACTGGGAGTGAATGACTGGCATGCATACCGCTATCATGTTTATTGTGTTGGAATCAGCGACGAAATCCATGCTCCAGGGTGTTAGGTCGGCTCCTTTCTGACGCTTGGTAAGGGCTGAACTAGGAAGTGACAGATAAAAATTGAAAACATTATTTCAGCTCGGTTATGTACAGTTTTGTATCCATCTTGAGTACAGATCAGCGGCAAGGAATTGGCATCATTTCCCCTAAACACTGTGACAGCTAAGAAAACTCAAAACATTGAGCTGGTGCATAATTTTTTAGCGTTTTTCCATGAGTTTAATAAACACAACAGGTACAGACAGATATTTTAGTCATGGATAATATATTAACCTTCACTATTTCCAGCAGTCTCCCAATGCTGGGGTAAATGGTTTGGAGATGAAGAAATCGTTGAGACATGTTTGGAGTGCATTTCCATCCAGAAAAGGCGTTCCTTGAAGGTTTTTCTCTACTTGGTCGTTGTTCTTGGACTGCATCTGCAAGATGTCTCAGTTGTTGACAGTAAATACTGTCACCAGTAACGAAACAGGATAGGAATGGTCGGTGTTGTTCATGAACCAATTGATGACGAGCAAGCAGAGATGCACATATGACCACCCACTGTTTTTTGTGATTTTTTTTTAGAGCATGCATTACCTAAACCCGATTTTTGAACAGTCCCCATTTCATGCAAATGTCTCACAATTGTGGAATCATTTCAGTTCATCACATTTGACATTTCTCAAGTACACTGATGTAGATCATTGTGGATTAATGCCTTTAAACAATCTTCATCCAACATGCATTTAAGATGTATACAAGCATTCCATGCACAAATTAATAAATGTGTCGAAATGGAAGGTTGACAGTTTGAGAGAGTATTGTGAATTACAAATGTGGTGAGAGGTAAGTGTATTCACTGAAATCAAGCACCCCAATGGTGAGAAGCTCAGGGAATCGCTAATGTAAAGCATCCTGATGGGAACAGAAAACTATTGCATTCACGTCATTGTTCCTGGATCATGCTAAACACAGTTTCTAACCAGAGACTGATGCAACTAATCATACTGTACTCACCGCAATCAACCCTGTAGGGACAGAAAATGATGTTACAGCACAAGTAGCCAGTTATTTCTATTGTACAATCAAATTTGCGATACTAAAGTAAATTCCAATCACAAGCATCAAACGTTAGAACACAAAGGACTACATTTACATGCTAATTGAAATGGAGAATCAAATGCAAAAACAGGCACACTTGACATTGTCGATTACAGTGCCGTCTACCATGAAAGGGAAACAATGATTTGAGTAAACAGCACATATTTGTTAGCACAGAATCCGAATACGCAATAAAAATAGGGGGTTCCCATATGTAAATACAAAGTTGAGCTCGTCCATCCATAAGGGGTAGTTGGGAGGTGGCCAGTTGTAGCACCGACTGATGTCCTCTTTTCTAGCTTGTCACAGAACCTCCAAGGTCTCTGGTTGAGTAATTCCACTTGGCTCAGAACCAATGGGCCACAATCAGTTCTAGGAACAAGGCTGCAAACTGTGAGCTTCGTTCAAATTTTGTGTGCAATGTTGGACTACTCAACCTTCTCTGCCAGTCGCTGGAATGACCCAAGTATGACCTCGGACCCCAGACAAAACAAAATAAAATACAGATTGGCCAACTTCAGGACACTATGGTGAGCAGTACAAATTCAACAACTTCCGTACAAATCTCCTCTCGCCTCTCCCTATTAGAGGGATGTGAGCAGACCCCATAAGGTTGTATCCACACCTAGAATTCGCCATGCAACTTGCGCAACTATAGGAGCCGGCTGTCCTGGCCACTGCTTTGCAGAATGTGGTCCAGGACGACATAAACACGGGAGAATAGTCACCGTCTCGGCAATGGAGGTTGTAGATAGGATACAACTAAAGTCGATGAATCTCCCCACTGACTTCGTAGCTTTGAGGGATCTCGTCAAGAAGGTTTTCGATAGACGAAATGAGAACTTTTATCTAGATGAAACTTATGTTCAGACAGTTCAGGCCAATGGGTGCATTGAGCTCAACTGGAAAAAGACGTGTCTCGATTGCAACGTCCACACTTACTTTCCATTATATGGAAGTGAGTGTAGGGCAATTAAAGACGCAAAACAGCAAATTCGTGATGCAGGAGCTACGTAAAGTGGTGGAGGAGAGAGGGCTGGATATGCTCTGTCTGCAGGAGGCATGCCCCCTTGTTGGACGAATTGCTTTCATGGCCGCCACATGGTAAATCGTAAGTATTGGCGATGAGCCAAAGGCTCTGCTGGATGCCATCAATAATGCGCTGAGAACTACGATCGTCTCACAATTGTCAAAGAGTCACTGCAACGTCGTAAAGCTTTCGTGTTCAATGAGAGTGCTCTACATAGTAAATATGTATTTTCAGTACGTTGGGAACTTTGATGAGCACCTGGATCTTCTCACTAGCGAGATCACGGCGTTGCGGGGGTGAAAAGTCATCATGGTGGCGGACATTAACGCGAAGTCTCCCCTTTGGTTCAGTGGCACTCGAGATGCCAATGGAGGGAAGCCAGAGGAGGCGATTGCCATGCAACTTGCGGTGGCTAACAAGCCAGATGATGGCACAAACATAGACGCTTCTCTGGCGACGCCAGGTGCCACAGACAACATAAAGAACTGGGTAGTACCCAACAGGGCCACCCAAGTGACCATAACTTGATAACATTTATGTTGAGTGACAGAGAGTGCCACTGGGACTTAGGATGGAAAGTTCTGCTTAATTACAATGGAACTGATTGGGAGTGTCTGACGAGGTAGTGACATTCCAACATTGCCAGAGGGTGACGACAACATGGAGAAAAATACGCTGAGGAACCGGTAAGGGCACCTAACATGGCGGTGAAAGCAGCCATACCAACCAGGAGGAGAGCCGAAGCAGCCTCTAAATCACGATGGTCTGCCGAACTGGGACAATGTGTCAATCTATCAGAAGGCTGAGGAGGTACTACCAGTGAAGTGTCGTCTGGGAAGATAAACAGTACTGGCTTCAGCAGTACCAGGAAGACAAGGAGCTCTTTCAGAAGGAGATAAGAGCTGTGAGACTCTGAAGCTGGGAGCAGTATCTGCCGGGCCAGCTGGCACTTGACTCCTGTGGCGTTCCATCTAAATTAGTAAGAGAGAAAATAAGATCGCCTACGGTGTTGTCCACCATCAGGGTCGGGGACTGGATGAGGAAGCCTTGGCGGGAGACTGCTGAGGTCCTGCTCCAGTCCTTGTTGGCTGACAAAGTTTCAGGAATAGATACAGATGAGCAACGTCGTATCAGAGAGGATGACCGAGCTGTATATAAATAATGTTAAGGTATACCCTTTTTGGAGGAGGACGTGGCTGCTCAAATAACATCTCTAAAGAGAGGTAAAGCCCCTCTGCCAGATGGTACTGTAGCAGAGGTGGTGCAGTTCCTCGCCCACAGCTAGTTGCAACTCTTACAAGGCTATACAACGAGTGTCTAAGACTGCAGAGATTTGCGAATATCTGGGAAAAGGTCAAGGTGGTCATCATATACAGGGTGTTACAAAAAGGTATGGCCAAACTTTCAGGAAACATTCCTCACACACAAATAAAGAAAAGATGTTATGTGGACATGTGTCGGGAAACGCTTAATTTCCATGTTAGAGCTCATTTTAGTTTTTTCCAGCGACGCGCAACGGAGCACGTTATCATGATTTCATACAGGATACTCTACCTGTGCTGCTAGAACATGTGCCTTTACAAGTACGACACAACATGTGGTTCATGCACGATGGAGCTCCTGCACATTTCAGTCGAAGTGTTTGTACGCTTCTCAACAACAGATTCGGTGACCGATGGATTGGTAGAGGCGGACCAATTCCATGGCCTCCACGCTCTCCTGACCTCAACCCTCTTGACTTTCATTTATGGGGGCATTTGAAAGTTCTTGTCTATGCAACCCCGGTACCAAATGTAGAGACTCTTCGTGCTCGTATGTGGACGGCTGTGATACAATACGCCATTCTCCAGGGCTGCATCAGCGCGTCAGGGATTCCATGCGATGGAGGGTGGATGCATGTATCCTCGCTAATGGAGGACATTTTGAACATTTCCTGTAACAAAGTGTTTGAAGTCACGCTGGTACGTTCTGTTGCTTTGTGTTTCCATTCCATGATTAATGTGATTTGAAGAGGCAAAGTCATACAGACCTATATGCTTATTAGACATACATGGGAAACTTTTCGAAAAGTTGCTGGCTGACATACTGGAAGCATACGAAGTGCTGTGTAGGTGAGTGACAGGCAATTTGGCTTTCAACCAGGGCAATTGATGTCTGAAGCTATTGCCCTGGCGGCCAAGGCCTGCAACTCAGCTCTGCATAAGCACATAGTGGGCATCATGGTGGATATCAGTGGTACCTTCAAACACTTGTGCCTTCAGTCTTCTCCTGCTTGTGGGAGAAAGAGTGTCCAGGGCCACTACATGGTTGTCTGAGGAGCTACTGTGAGGGAAGAAATGTCTGGCTATCACCCCTAGCGAGCGTGTTAGTAAAGGATAGCGATGGGGTGTCCACAGGGCTCTGTCCTGGGGCCAATCTTTTGGGACATTAATACGGAGCCACTATTGGACAGTCTAAAACATAGCGACAATGTGCTGGAGGTGATAGCCTACTCAGCCTCAAACATGATGCCAGTAGCCACGTGTATCTAGAGCCTAAGATAGAGCAGGTAATGTCTTTATTATTAGAAAGGTGCTGAAAAGCCAAAATGAAAATTTTCCCAAACAAATCTACCAATCTGTTACTAAAGGGACAATACTCACAAATCCAACTATAAGGATTGATGGCTCACCAATTCTTTGGTATCGTGCGGCCCAATACCTGAGAGTTGTCGTCGATGAAAAGTGGAACTTCGCCGCGCACATCGAGACCGTGATCCAAAGATCACTGGAAGTGCTTCATAATCTCATCGGAATCAGACATAAGTGATTCTGTCTCCCAGCAAATCTAATTAAACTACATCACGATAGTATTCTCACTTCTATCATGGGTTACAGCTCCAGAGTTGGGCCACACAGGCTCATGAGGGTCACGACTGCCACGACTATGCAAAGAGTGCAATGGAACATGCTATTGTGATCAACTGGGGCATATAGGACAAGTCCAGGAGGGACCTTGCTATGTTAATGGGGCTTTGCAAGCAAGCAGCCTGGTACTTGCTGAAGAAGGGCAGAATTGAAAAGGCAGCCAAGATCTTGAGGGCTCAAGCAGGTGACAAAATTACGATTAAAAGGTGAGGGGAGGATCTGCCGCAAGAGATCTGGGAGACTGACAAGACAGGATGAAGAACATACAAGTTACTGAAAAGCATTAGGGAACGGATGCAACTTAAGTACTTTAAGCCCAGCAGAGGTATCTTGCACTTTCTCACGGGACATGGGCCCTATCCGACATATCTGTGCTGGTTTGGGAAGTGGGCTATGCCCTTGTGTGACTGTGGAACTTTGGAGGGCACCCCTGACCGTGTAGTCTATGAGTGCCCCATACACGATGATGTGACAGTTGATCTGGCACGTCAATTCCCAAACCGTGACACCCAATCAGACATCAAAATACCTTTGAAATTCTTAGTAGCTTGGACAATGAGGTAGCAGATAAGATTCTGAGGGAATACCTGAGGAATAACAACAGTACAAAGTGAAATGTAAAGCACCCATGCACTTGCCTTGTACCTTCGAGGCGTGGACTGGCCGATTGCCATTACTGTTGGAATCCACCACGTCATGGACTAGGAGGGAGGTGCATTTGTAACTGATGAAGGAATTTGCACTAGTTTTTAAGTTAGTTAGAAATAGATTAGTTTAAGTAGAAATAGTAATTTGAAAGTAGTAGTTTAGGATACTGCAGTGGAAGTTAAGTTTCCAGGGCCAGCCCAATGCTAGGGCCACGCACACTGCAGTTAGCTTGGTAGGCACGGCCTGAATAGTATGTTTATAGTTTGCTGGCACATCTGTATCGCTGCAGGTAGTGTAGCACAGTAGAAAAGTAGTTCAAATGTAGTTTTCAACAGTACAGTAAAAGTAGCTTGCTCATTAGAATCAACTGTAACAACACTATTAGACATTAGCTCCATGTTGAATAATATTGTACATTGTAGGACCCACTAATCAGTTAGGCAGTGGGCTATTATTGTAACATTAACATTGTTACGAATAAAGAATTTCAAAAAGCCGAATCTAGACTTTCAAATCAGCGCACGACTCTTGCACAAGCGATCAAACAAAAATAGGTCTCCTTCCTCTTACGCTTCTTCTTCTTCTTCTTGTCGCCCTTCGAAATGTTCTTCTGCGCCTTGCAGGAAAATTCCAGTCGGCTATTACATATAAATAAACGTGAAAATTGCACAAAGGTTTTACCTAGCTGTTTGTGTGCTAATCTGTACACTCGCGTGCCGAAGAAGAACACTGCATTGTGAGTTTACCTCAGTCAAAATCGAGAAATGTGCAGCACCAACAAAGCATATTTTATACCTGTTGCAGCTAACAATGTTCCTCTTACACTCACAAACGACAGTCTATATGCCTCCATACGAGCCCTAATCTCTCTAATCTTATCTTCGTGACCCTTACACGAAATGTACTTTGGCAACAGTAGAATCGTTCTGCAGTCAGCATTTAATGTCGGTTCTCTAAATTTTTTCAATAGTGCTCCTCAAAAAGAACTTTGTTTTTCCATTGATTATCACTTGAGTTCCCAAAGTACTACCACAGTACCTGAATGTTGATCGAATTTACCGGTACAAATCTAGCAGACCACCTCTGAATAACTTTGATTTCTTCTTTTAATCTGACCTTGTGTAGAACCCAAACACTCTAACAGTACTCAACAACGGTGCTTGTATCCTATATGCAGTCTCCTTTACAGATGAAACACACTTTCCTAAAGTTCTCCCAATTAAGCCAAGTCGACCACTGACCTTCCCTACTATGACCCTTACATGCTCATTCCATTTCACATTACTTTGCAACGTTATGCCTAGATGTTTAATCTACGTGACTGTTTCAAGCAGCACACTACTAATGCTGTATTCGACAATTGTGGGTTTGTTTTCCCTACACATCTGCATTAACTTACATTTTTCTACATTTAGAGCTAGATGCCATTCATCACTCCAACTAGAAATTTTTGTCTAAGTCATTTTGTATCCTGCTACAGTTACTCAACTTTCGACACCGCCCTTACACCACAGCATCATCAGCAAACAATCACAGATTGCTGCCCACTCTCTCCACCAGGTCATTTATATACAGGGTGTTACAAAAAGGTACGGCCAAACTTTCAGGAAACATTCCTCACACACAAATAAAGAAAAGATGTTGTGTCGACATGTGTCCGAAAACGCTTAATTTCCATGTTAGAGCTCATTTTAGTTTCGTCAGTATGTACTGTACTTCCTCGATTCACCGCCAGTTGGCCCAATTGAAGGAAGGTAATGTTGACTTCGGTGCTTGTGTTGACATACGACTCATTGCTCTACAGTACTAGCATCAAGCACATCAGTACGTAGCATCAACAGGTTAGTGTTCATCACGAACGTGGTTTTGCAGTCAGTGCAATGTTTACAAATGCGGAGTTGGCAGATGCCCATTTGATGTATGGATTAGCACGGGGCAATAGCCGTGGCGCGGTACGTTTGTATCGAAACGCACTTCCAAAACGAAGGTGTCCCGATAGGAAGACGTTCGAAGCAATTGATCGGCGTCTTAGGGAGCACGGAACATTCCAGCCTATGACTCGCGACTGGGGAAGACCTAGAACGACGAGGACACCTGCAATGGACGAGGCAATTCTTCGTGCAGTTGACGATAACCCTAATGTCAGCGTCAGAGAAGATGCTGCTGTACAAGGTAACGTTGACCACGTCACTGTATGGAGAGTGCTACGGGAGAACCAGTTGTTTCCGTACCATGTACATCGTGTGCAGGCACTATCAGCAGCTGATTGTCCTCCACGGGTACACTTCTACGAATGGTTCATCCAACAATGTGTCAATCCTCATTTCAGTGCAAATGCTCTCTTTACGGATGAGGCTTCATTCCAACGTGATCAAATTGTATATTTTCACAATCAACATGTGTGGGCTGACGAGAATCCGCACGCAATTGTGCAATCACGTCATCAACACAGATTTTCTGTGAACATTTGGGCAGGCACTGTTGGTGATGTCTTGATTGGGCCCCATGTCCTTCCACCTACGCTCAATGGAGGACGTTATCATGATTTCATACGGGATACTCTACCTGTGCTGCTAGATCACGTGCCTTTACAAGTACGACACAACATGTGGTTCATGCACGATGGAGCTCCTGCACATTTCAGTCAAAGTGTTCGTACGCTTCTCAACAACAGATTCGGTGACCGGTGGATTGGTAGAGGCGGACCAATTCCATGGCCTCCACGCTCTCCTGACCTCAACTCTCTTGACTTTCATTTATGGGGGCACTTGAAAGCTCTTGTCTACGCAACCCTGGTACCAAATGTAGAGACTCTTCGTGCTCGTATTGTGGACGGCTGTGATACAATACGCCATTCTCCGGGGCTGCATCAGCGCATCAGGGATTCCATGCGATGGAAGGTGGATGCATGAATCCTCGCTAACGGAGGACATTTTGAACATTTCCTGTAACAAAGTGTTTGAAGTCACGCTGGTACGTTCTGTTGCTTTGTGTTTCCATTCCATGATTAATGTGATTTGAAGAGAAGTAATAAAATGAGCTCTAACATGGAAAGTAAGCGTTTCCGGACACATGTCCACATAACATATTTTCTTTCTTTGTGTGTGAGGAATGTTTCCTGAAAGTTTGGCCGTACCTTTTTGTAACACCCTGTATATGATGACCACCTTGACCTTTTCCCAGATATTCGCAAATCTCTGCAGTCTTAGACACTCGTTGTATAGCCTTGTATACATAGAATAATAGGGGTCCTATCACACTTCCTTGTGACCCTCCTGATGATACTCTTGTTTCTGATCAACACCTTCTGTCAAATGCAATATAATTGGTACTATTACTTAAGAAATCTTCAAACCACTCACATATCTAGGAACCTATTCCATATGCGCAAACCTGCAGGGGGGGGGGGGGTACCGTGTCAAATGCTTTTTGGAAATCTAGACATACGGAATCTGCCTGTTGTTTTTTATCAGGGTATATACGCGGACAAGAAAAAAAATTCCCGGATTTTTCCCGGTTAAAATTACACTTTCTCCCGGGTGAAAATACACTTTATGACTGTTAAGTAGCTCGTACACACAAACAGGAAAAGTTAATGGTTTAAATTAACATACACAGCGTTGCCACAAGAAAAGAAAAGCTTTCACATACAATATTCACATAACCTGCAAGAGAAGCTAAGCTTTGACATATAATGTTGATTCTTTTGCGCGTGTTACACTTTAAGGTACATCACACAAATTTGTCAGTAAAATTTTTTAATAAAGACATAAATGTCTGATCTTCTGAGCTCGAAATTTTTCTAAATGTACGCCCTCAAAGACGATTTTTAAATGAGAGTCAAACGCTCTGTGATTTAAGAAATTCATCGTACATTTTCGCGCATAATTCATCTTGCATAAAAGGAAATTTACTTTGAAAGTAACGCTTTTCAAACAAGCATTCGCAATATTTTCCCGTGACCTGTTAGAAATAGATTCGTTCCAGTAGTGGCCGGAGAGCTCCAGAAACAGGCGTCACCGCGCTTGCGCAGCTACGATGATGCAGGAAGCCCGTATGTTTCATAGGTAAAACATTAAAAGATCTTACACTATGTCATAAAAGAAACAAGACATCAGAGGATACTCCAAGAACATCGGAATTTCGTGAACCGTACTAGACTGCGTAATTCGGCTTAAAGTGCACATTCGTATGTCCAGATTCGGATGTGCATTTTCTTGAGTACCGTACCGGTGCTGTATTATCTCACGTTTGGTTCTTTATTATGGCATTATGCCATACGTTCTAGAAGATGAAAACATGCACCTTTGAAATGCAGCGAACAGTTGAAACTGGCTCATAATATGGAATTAAACACTTCGTTTCAAATAAATTGACTGCCCCAGCGGAAAAGGTTAATAAAAGCCAAATTTCGTTAACAAACCGACAAAAATACCTTCATTGTTCTGCAAGGCGATTAATGCTTGACTGTCAGAAAGCTGGAGATAAAACCTGAAACTAATAACATATTTTAGCCTTCCGTAATTATGCGAACGTATTTTAATTCATTTGATAGCTCCCGGCCATAGATATCCATTTTGTTTTCATTTAATGTGAGAGCAATAAATGAAGAGGAAACAGCAAAATCGCTAAACGTAAACACGGGTCACGTGGAAACTCCCCACTACATGTCAGACTGCTCTGTCGATCAGCCCCGGATATCCGATATTTCCGAACCGGGGAAATATTAGATAGTGGCGCCCAACAACGCGTCTGTAGCCTGTAGCGGGAGAAGGCACTACTCATACGCGACTCCACTGCACATGCACAAGAGCCCGCCCGCAACTGCTCAAACGAATCTAAAGCAAACAGTTGTGACGTCACGCTTATCGGAGGCAATTTGTTGTTAGGAAGCACTGCATAGTCTTCCTAAAGCCTTTGACACACTTTGCAGTTGGCAAACGCTTGTATGAGCACTGTGTTTTATTGTTGTGTTGCCGTATTTCCTTTGCAACTTAAGGTTTTTTTTTCTTTTTCCTCGTTCATGTTTTGTTGCTGCAGTATTATTCTGCAGAAGCGGGATACAGTAATATCCTTTGTTAGAGTATTGGTTCTTAACCGTCAAAATCACATAAATTTAACTGAAAACTAACACAATGATAAATTACCGGAATTCCGAAAAATTCCCGGGTTTATCCCGGATGAAAAAATTCACGAGTTTTTCTCGGATCTCCCGGGTCGTATACACCCTGTTCCATAAAAACACGGGAGAACTGCCGGATATCAGTAACTTCCTGCCACGATATTTCGGCGCAGAGTCTTCTGGCCATATTCACGTGAATGCCACTGTAGTAGTACTGGTGATTACGCTTTTTTTTTTTACTTTATTGTTATTTTAAACCTGTACAACAGGCAGGCTGTCAGCAGCACACTACGCTGCTCTTCAGCCATAGAATATACAAGGAGCAAAAACAGTGAGAAGACACATAAGTGACAGAACGGTGGGCAATAAAACAGGAGACACATAGAGACAAACACGGAGCCGTTCACACTCGTCGATAATCCACACTGTTAACTGATGAGACGACACACGACACACAAACACTGAAGATGACGATGGCACTGGTGAACGATGGAGTGTGACGGTGAACACTGAGCACTAAACACGACGGCACACACGAAACACTGATGGCAGTGATCTCCGGCGCGCGAATGTCCACTTAGCGTGTGCGAGTCCGGGGACCTGCCAAGAGGGGAACAGGGGTGAGGTGGGGGAGGGGGGAGAAAAAGGATGCCAATGGCCGAGGAGACGGGGGCAGGAGGAGAGGGACAGGGGAGGGGAAGCCCGGGGGAGGAGGGGGGAGAAAAGGAGGAGGGAGGGAAAAGGGAGAGAAGGGAGGGAGGGTGCCCAGAGGAGCAAGCACAGGAGGAGGGCGGGAGGATCAAAGTTGGTAGGAGGGGTAGATGGAGGGGAGGAGGGCATCATCAGGGAGGGGGAGCTGGCGGAAGCCACCTTGGGAGAGGGTAAGGAGGATGGAGAGATGGAGACCGGGTGGGACGTGCGAATACAGGCGCGGCAGCGGGCGGGGGTGGGAGAGAATCGGGGAGACGAGCGGGTGAGGAGGATCAAGTTTACGGGAGGTGTACAGGATCCGTATCCTTTCAAGGAAAAGGAGGAGGTGGGGGAAGGTGATGAGATCATACAGGATTCACGTGGGGGAGGGGAGACGGATGCGATAGGCAAGGCAGAGAGCATGGCGTTCAAGGATTTGGAGGGATTTATAAAAGGTAGGGGGGGCGGAGATCCAGGCTGCATGGGCGTAATAAAGGATAGGGCGGATAAGGGATTTATAGGTGTGGAGGATTGTGGAGGGGTCCAGACCCCACGTACGGCCGGAAAGGAGCTTGAGGAGACGGAGGCGGGAACGTGCCTTGGCTTGGATTGTCCGGAGATGGGGAGTCCAGGAGAGGCGACGGTCGAGGGTGACGCCAAGGCGAGTACGCGCTGAGCTCCGCTATTTAAAGCCTTCTGAGGTGACATTGCGCATGCGCTGCTCAGCGTCGCGTTCATAACGGCTCTGTGTGCTGCGCCTCGCGCCCTCCACTGTGAAAGCCTGGCGTATCGGTGTCAGGTCGATTTCCATCTTTATGCAGATAACTACGTCGACTACGAAGTTTCTCTATAACAGGATTCCAAGCAGAGTTCAGCTGATAACCGCTATCTCGATTGATGAGAGTCTCGTTGTCAGACAATGTTATTTCCACAGATTCATTAATAATCGAGCTCCAAAAGTTTGATGTATGGGCCAAAATTTTTGTGTCGTCATAATTCATGGAATGGTCTGTGGAAATACAATGTTCGGCGATTGTGGAGTTGGTGGATTGGAGAAGGCGAGTATGCCGTTGGTGTTCCACAATGCGTTCCTGCACAGTTTGTGTTGTTTGCCCTATATATGATCTGCCGCATTCACACGGAATTTTGTAAACACCTGGTTTACGAAGGCCCAGGTCGTCTTTAACGGATCCCACCAGTGATGAAATTTTGCAAGGAGGGCGAAAGATGACTCTCACTTGATACTTTCTCAATATTCTGCCTATCTGTGAAGAAATATTCCCAATAAATGGTAGATAAACAGTCGACCTGAAGACCTCTTCCTCTTCCTTGTTCCGTCGTTTGTAGGTCTTCATCACTCTGTTCGCTTGCCTAGGTGAAATGCCATTCTTCAAAAATACTTTTTGCAGGTGTTCCAGTTCCGCTTGAAGAGTGTCGGCGTCAGAGATAGTATGGGCACGGTAGACCAAGGTTTTGAGAACGCCCATTGTTTGTGCTGGATGTTTTTATGGAACAATCAGTACGCCGGGAAAGCTTTAAACATCGTATACACCCTGTTTATCCATAGATTGCAGTATAACATGAGAAAATGGCAAGCTAAGTTTCACACAAATGATGCTTTCTGAAACAGAGCTGTAAGCTACTTGGTCTCTAAATTTATTATGTACAAACACGGAACATGTTTTAGAATTCTGCAGCAAACCGATGTTAAGGATATTGGTCTGTAATTCTACAGGTCCGGTCTTTTACCCTTCTTATATGCAGGAGTCACTTGCCCTTTTTCCAGTCACTTGGGACTTTGTGTTGGGTGAGAGATTCAAGATAAATGCAAGCTAAGTTAGTACTCTTTGTAAAACAGAATTGGGATTCCATTTGGACCTGACGACTTATTAATTAAATTAGAACTCTATGTATTAATTTCCATGCGTTCAGCTATCTGTGTTGTTTTCCAAGAAATATATTCCACTGATTACCGTTCTTGAACTTTTTGAGGATGGGGGCATTCTGTGTGAATGACTGACAAAAAATGGGTACACCTTAAAATGAAAATTCAGTGGGTATTTACCATTTTCAGCACAAAATTCAGTGTTGTAAAATTTAGTGTTGTCAGTACTACATTCATTTTAAAAGCATAAGAATAAACCTGGAAAGGGGCTTCACACTTCTATAGGTGGAAATATTATTGATTTCGACATATTATTTGTTGATTTCACCACAACATTGCTGTGAAAATTCATTGACTTGCTTCGTCCTGAAATCTGGTGTACAAGCAAGGTATTGACCACTACTCTTACAGAAAGGCTTTTCAACAGAAAATGCTATATACACTTTCACTGATCAAATATTAAATACTCTGAATAACCGGACATCACCCATTGGTATTTTTTGTGATCTATCAAAGGCCTTCGATTGTGTAAATCATGGAATTCTTTCAGATAAGCTAAATCATTATGGTTTGAGTGGGGCAGTGCACAAATGGTTTAATTCATACTTAACTGGAAGAATGCAGAAAGTTGAAATAAGTGGTTCATGTAATGTTAAAACAACAGCTGATTCCTCAAACTGGGGGCTATCAAGTACGGGGTCTAACAGGGTTCAGTCTTAGGTCCTTTACTGTTCTTGATATACATTAATGACTTACCATTCCACATTGATGAAGATGCAAAGTTAGTTCTATTTGCTGATGATACAAGTATAGTATTAACATCCAAAAATCAAGAACTAAGTGATGTAATTGTAAATGATGTTTTTCACAAAATTATTAAGTGGTTCTCAGCAAACGGACTCTCTTTAAATTTTGATAAAACACAGTATATACAGTTCCGTACACTAAATGGCACAACTCCAGTAATAAATACAGACTTTGAACAGAAGTCTGTAGCTAAGATAGAATTTTCAAAATTTTTAGGTGTGTCCATTGATGAGAGGTTAAACTGGAAGCAACACATTGATGGTCTGCTGAAACGTCTGAGTTCAGCTACGTGTGCTATTAGGGTTATTGCAAATTTTGGTGATAAGTCTCTCAGTAAATTAGCTTACTATGCCTACTTTCATTCACTGCTTTCGTATGGCATCATATTCTGGGGTAATTCATTGTTGAGTAGAAAAGTATTCATTGCTCAAAAATGGGTAATCAGAATAATTGCTGGAGCCCACCCACGGTCATCCTGCAGACATCTATTTAAGGATCTAGGGATCTTCACAGTAACCTCACAGTATATATATTCACTTATGAAATTTGTTGTTAATAATCCAACCCAGTTCAAAAGTAATAGCAGTGTGCATAGCTGTAACACCAGGAGAAAGGATGATCTTCACTATGCAGGTTTAAATCTGACTTTGACACAGAAAGGGGTAAATTATGCTGCCACAAAAGTCTTTGGTCACCTACCAAACAGCATCAAAAGCCTGACAGATAGCCAACTAACATTTAAAAATAAATTAAAAGACTTTCTAGATGACAACTCCTTCTACTCATTGGCTGAATTTTTAGATATAAATTTAGGGAAAAAACTTGAACATTAGTGTCATGCAATACTTTGTGTAATGTAGTATCTTGTACAGACATATTTTATTAACCTGACACGTTCCACATCATTACGAAGTGTCATATTCATGATCTATGGAACAAGTATTAATCTAATCTAATCTAATAGCAAGCATCATACTTCCCATTCATATACACACACAAAAAAAAGTTTTGCATCACCCCAGTTCCGAGAACTCCTGAAGACAGATGTTGACTGCGGATACTGTATCACAGACACAGTCCCTTTGACTATTCAGAGATGTCACTAAACCCGCCCAAAGATGTAAACAACCATTAGACGGAGGAGGTCCGACAGCCGACCAGTTCCAGTCATTCCACTAGGAAGGAGATACATGGCTCATGTTGTCTGTAGTTCAACCATACCTAGACGGTCAATACTGCAGTTTGATCACATCCACATTGTTACTTTCTGCCAGGAAGAGCTCTGAAAAAGGAGTGTCCAGGTGTCTCGGAGTGAACCAAAGCAATGTTGTTCGAACATGGAGGAGATGCAGAGAGAGACAGGAACTGTTGATGATATGCCTCGCTCAGGTCGCCCAAGGGCTACCACTGCAGTGGATAACCACTACCTAATAATGCTTTTCGTGCAGCCACAGGATGTCATATTATGACTCAAAGTATGCGCAATAGGCTTCATGATGCGCACCTTCACTCCCGACGTCCATCTTTGCAACCACAACACCATGCAGCGTCGTACAGATGGGCCCAACATGCTGATTGGATCTCTCAGGATTGGCATCACGTTCTCTTCACGGATGAGTGTCGCATATGTCTTCAATCAGACAATTGTCAGAGACATGTTTGGAGACAACACGGTCAGGCTGAATGCCTTAGACAGTACTGGTGAGTACAGCAATCTGGACCAACACCTCTGAAGGTCTCGCTGTATGGTGGTACAACATGCAATGTGTGGTTTTCATGAGCAATAAAAAGGGTGGAAATGATGTTTATGTTGATCTCTATTCCAATTTTCTGTACTGGTTCCAGAACTCTCAGAACAGAGGTGATGCAAAACTTTTTTTGGTTTGTGTATATTTGTTGTGTTTTAATGGCCATGAAAGTTGTAACTAATTATAAGTGTGTTTCATTTTCAAATGTTACTGCTACATGCCTG
The DNA here is from genome assembly GCF_023864275.1 of Schistocerca cancellata. NCBI lineage: Eukaryota > Metazoa > Arthropoda > Insecta > Orthoptera > Acrididae > Schistocerca > Schistocerca cancellata. Next base: position 217,325,625 of record NC_064629.1, on the reverse strand, counting down.
GTACATATAGGTTTGCATGTTTGATGTCTCTGTGATGGTTGGCTCTGTTACTGCTAGAGAAATAGCCACTGTCCATTCTACATATAAATTTTTGTGATGAATTTTATGAGCATAGTATCTGAACCTACCGTTTTGGCTTCAGAACCATCATACAAGTTTTCCACCTCAGGATGATGAATGTGTGCATCAATTTTTCAAGTTTTCCATCAATTTAACCCAAGTCATGTGGGCTGTAGCTGCAGCACTATCACAAACAGCATACTACTGGTGGAGATCATAACTTCTAGTCTCCACTTTGCATCAGGCAGCTGAACTGAAAGTCTCGTCCAGCATCTCTGTGTGCAGAGTTGTCACTGGTGGACAGTGGGCTGGTTCCCGGCTGCTGGCCTCGTATGTCTTACATGACACGGTGACCTTGGCAGCTGACAACTTGGTGCTGCATAACCTTTTTGTGGTGGCAGTGGTGCACCGGACTCTGCTATTTGTGGGCTGCCATAGATGGGGCAATTTCCGAATTCAGCTGCAGTGTGGGCAGCATGGAGCAGCTCAGAGTATCCTTTCCCTGTCATCGTGGTGTGAAAGATATGAAGTAGGAAGATACAAATTTAGAAGAAGCAGTATGTAGGAATTCTGTAAGTTATCATACATCTCTGAGTGAATAATAGCAGATTGACCTCTTTTGTCTGACAGACAGGCCTGGACCTGCAGGCAAAACAGAAATACTTGGGGGTAATCTGATGTCAAAGTGCCAGTCTTCCCAGTGTTGCATTCTGATGTCATAGAGCCAGTGTCAGTGCCACTATTCCAGGTCTGTCATCTTGGATTGCCATCATGGTTTCTGATATCATTGAGCCTATGCCAGTATTCCAGAGGGTTCTATACTTAGCACACATGAGCTACTGCTACCAGTATGACAATGCACCCCATTAGATTTTTCCATTTCACTCCTTTTATACTTAGGGCAACAGCCCTCCTTCCACAGTGTTGTCATAGGAGTGGCAGGAAAATCTAACAAAATTTGAATTTCCCGCCATTTTATGCATAGAGCCATTGACCTTTGTTGGCTGGGGGAGGGGGAGGGGTCGGGAAATCTGACAACGTTGTTGATCGTGTCACTGGTGTGAGGTAACAGGTGAGTTGTGGGCCGCAGCTCGTCGGCGGCCGCATGGTGCCGAGCATTGGCCGGAGCAATAGGGGTAGCCCCAACACGTGGTCCAGGCGACCGTGTGGCTGGGAACTCCATGTTGACGCTGAGACGAGGACTGTGCTTTGTGTCGATGAAAGAGATTTGTATGCCGGGAGTGCCAAAGATGGTGGACTTTGTGAAACCATAATAGCAGGAATCACGATACCTTAAAAAGAAACATGTACATTACCATTATTTGCACGATGATTCTGATGGTTTAATCAGATTTTCAATATCTTTATTAGTTTAAAGTTAAATATCTGACTGTAAATTATACAAGTAACACCCAGCAACGAATTTCCAAAATCTAAACGTTTCATCTGATTTTGTTGATCGTCATATCTTTAAAAAGCTATTAGTATAAACCTAAATTGGTATGAACTACAGGCATGTAACTTGAATAGTACACGAGTTATTGGAGGTCAAAGTGGCCAATTACTATTGATCGCGTCAGTCCATAAGTACTCCACAGTTACATGAAAAAATGGTAGCAGCATGCTTATCAATATATTTATTCGTCTATGTCTTTGTTTATATCCAATATATACTATTCATGAAGAAATTGGTTAAATATTTACTGTGTTTTAGAAAGCACAGAGACATTAGGCTACTGGCCTACTTTTGTTTCTATTCCTTTGATATATGTTTATTTGATTTGTTTACATATTTAATAATGTGTGTTAGTGTGTGTTTATGGTCCAAGCGTAGGAATATTTATTTAATTTCAAGTTATTTAAATGTAAATCCAGTATTTCATACGTGTTTCAATACGTTTGTGAGTGTGCGTTGGCTTGGAGACATGGCGGGAGCACTCTAGCCAATCATGGCACTCGTTACTATGGTTGGCGACTACCAAAGAATGGACTATGGTTGGCGACTACCAAAGAATGGAGAGACTGTATGGAAGTGGGAGAGGAGCATCGGGTCACAGGAAAGACTTGCAGTGTGGAGCAGTTTGCACATGGTCGCGGGAGATAGAAATATTTCGTAGTGTCGAGTTATGCACTTGCGAGATTTCCATGGTTTCTGCAGTGAAGACGTTTGCGTGAAGTAGGTATCTATTGTTTCCCTGTTATTCAACTTATATTTTATTTAATTGCTGGATCATTGACACCAATAGGTGTTTTGCAGTAATAAAAGGCATTCTTACAGGTACTTCTACTATCACACTCGTCATTTAAAGTAGTTAAAAATAGTACCTGCAGATTTTATTTAATTGCAATCTTTCATTTATAAATTTCTATGTTGCATTCAAAATTCGCAATTGCCGAGTGATAGGAACCTACGACCATTCGATTCGTGTGTATATTGATATTGTATACTGTAGACTCATCAGTATTTGGTCTGTAATGCAGCAACTACATATCTCAGCCACTAGACAATGAAAGGAGCCAAAACTATTAATATTTCAACTCTGAGTCTGAGGGTACGTAGTTGAGGGCCACCACCACCTAATTTTTATTTTTGAAAGCCTGCACTGGTGACCTGCCTTGTGTCTGTACAGCCACCTATCTACCTACTATCGTATGATTTACTGATCCATTTGTAACGATAGGATACAAAAAGCTGGAGTGAAGTATCTCTGTGCTGGCGGAGGACAAAGCAAAAATCAGTACTCGGCCACCATATTGACAAAATATTAGCTTGGATAAAAGGCTAATATCTAATCAATTACATTGAATTATTGCTTCGGACATTCATTGGCTCTGCTGAGGAAGGCGTAGAATGGTTAAGTTGTGTTCAGTGGCATTTATTCATTACAAGAAGAACTGCGTAAATACTGACAATAAAATATTATAATAAATAAATATAATAATAAAAATAATAGTAAATAAAAAATAAAATAATATTCAATTACAGCAACACAGTGCTTCGTATCGTAGCCTCCAGGCAAAGCGCTGTTTTCCTTAGTATGGACCAGTATGTATTACGTGTCCTTTTATGAATATAGCATAATTCATATGTGCCTACAGACTGTTATTGACCCAAGTTATACTACTTGTGATAGGTTCCTGGTCCCACTCCTAATATTTACCTTAGTCTCTTAACTATATAGGACAAATTGTCATATTTTCTTAACAAAAACTGGAAGGCATTTATGTTATGTTGAAAAAAAAAAAAAAAAAAAAAAATTACCGACTGAGATTACTGAAATTTCACTGTCAGTTAGTGGATGTAAATGATTTTTTATCTCATAAATGGGTAACAATCTAAAAATTACTTGATTCTGACAGTAAAATTTAACAAACATGATTACTCAGTTTTTAACATTTCATTGTTTGATAAGTGTATGTTGATATATTTGTGATTAGACGATAGCTACGTAAAGGAAGAAGAGCACCAAACTAACTTCCTTGGTTAATTTAGATGTTGCTTTACTCAAAACCATTTAGAATATTTTTGGAAATGTGAGTGTGAGCGAGTGATTTTTTCTTTCTTTCTTTATTAGGATCTCTCAGTAAAATGCTTATCGCCATTAAAAGTAAAAGTTAATTCAATACCTTTCTCATGATAATAGTTCATGAAGAGAATTACTTAGTTACTGAATTTTTTTGAGTTAAGTATTACAAATTCCTCACTCACTGAAACACTTACATTGGAGCTGGACTGGCAACAATAGTGCAAGGGTGGGCATACTGACCACGGCGAGCATACTTGTCACTGGCTGGTTTTTCTCCTTATATTCTTACCACTGAAGAGCAAACACCTCGACTACTCTGCTAGTATGCCATTAGTGTTGTGCTGATCTTAGAAGGTATTCTGATTAATTGTTCAGAAGTTATCTATGACTTTCACGTTTTTCAACTTGCTGATGTAAGTTAAGTGTACTATATTAACTGTTATGACTTTTATATATATGATTTGACAGTCGTAAATGAAATCCATGTGATGTAACCTTTAAAAGCATGTTTCAGAGTAGTACCTAGTGTTAATTGTTAAAACTGTAGAATCGTGTTTCTGTAATGGCAAAACATGTTGAATGGCACAACTGTGGCCACTTTGCCAATACTACACCCATTGTACTTTTTGTGTACATTATTTTTATGAGACCAAGCTTAATCCCATTTTGTGCATTTAAATACTTTTCCAATTATTAAAACTAGGTATTAATGCATAGCTTACCTTTTACTTGTAATTACTTGGCTTCATCCTTGCCAAACTAAGATAGCATTTCTCTTTGAATTACTTATGAGCATTATACTTTTGTTTAGCTCCAGTTATGGTGTCTGACTACCAAAGGAAAAGTTAGCAGCAAACCTAGGACTCTCAGGCAATGCATGTAACTTTTTATGCTGTGAAAAAGATGGTATGCACTGACAAACAGCTGCTAAAACCTTTAGTATACCTCGGAACATTTAAAAACATTGTGTTCTAAACAAAAATCAGCACACAACTGGAAATAAAAAACGTCTAGGCCACTACCGTGCTATTTTTAATGAAGCTTGTACAACATCTTTTGGATATGGACTTTTTTTATGGAATTACAGTTGTGAGCATATGTAGCCTTGCTTACGAACTGGAAGAATAGAGTAATAGCCCTAATAATTGAAACAATGACAAAAAATTAGTTTGGAAAGATTGGGTTAGAGGCTTCAGAAAGCGCCTCCTGAAACTGTTTTGAGAAAACCAGAGGCATCTTCAGCAGCTAGAGCTGCCCCAGCATTTACCAGAATAAATGTTATGAAATTCTTTGATATTTTAGAGGATGTCCAGGAAAGTCGCTTATATCCAACTCATTGGGTTTACACAGTAAGTGAAATGGGACTTTCGACTGTACAATCTAAATCAGATACGGTTTTTGCACTAAACGGTAGAAGAAAAAGTTGGTTTCCTTTTGGAGTATACTAAACCAACAAAAGAGGATCCTGTATTACTAATACTTGATGGACATGCTACACACACAAGAAACGTTGACTTCATTGAAAAGGCTATGAATAATCAAACAATTGTAATTTGCATCCTCCCACATTGCAGCCAAAATCTGCAGCTGCTGGACGTATATTTTATGGGAACTTTCAACACTTTTTACATTCAGGCTATCGGGAGATGCTTTCAAAATAACCTTGGTAGTCAAGTAACTCAGTATCAAGTTTTTCACCTGCTTGGGGAGAGTTTTTAAGTAGAGTTTCTCTTGCTGGGCTTCAAAGGTGTGGTATAGTACTAACCAACAGTGCAATGTTTACTGAAGTGGATTTTGCTGGAGCTACAATCACAGAAGTTCACAATTCATCTGCTTCTGCTACATGCCCACCAGCTGAAAGCAGTCAGGACTCACAGGCCCTTGGACTAGAAGAGACTCGTTCCCCTGAGACTGATTACGGATTTGCAGACTCACAACACATTTCTTTAACTATGGAATTATGTTCAGCTCTCATATATTATGTAGCTAAGTCTTGCCACAAGTCATCAAATTTTTCTTTCCAAGGGTCACATCATGACTTTCTGTTATTTCAAACTCTCATAAATCCTCAACAATCAATAAAAAATTTTTGTGCAAACTTCTCTGCTTTGTGTATCAAATTAAAATGTCTTAGATTATGGATGACACATAAAAGATTAATTGGCTCTGGAGATTACAAATATCTTAATATTAAGGCTAAATGTAAAAAATAATTCAATTCATTTTATTTTAAACACCACAATAATTATATATAATTTTTTGGCACAATGTTTTATTTTTTATTTATTTTTTTTCTAGTATCAGGAAACAACCTGTTGAAATTTAGGAAAGTGAAATGGAACTTCCCTATTGATCAAAAGAAATTATAAAAAATATTAAATAGAAATAAAAATTTATCACATAATTTCTAGACTTTGATCTCACAATTATAATTCATTAGAAAAAAAAAGAGTAAAATATGATTGATGGTACACTACTTTTGCATTTTTTGCTGTCATGAAAGTAATGACCCATTTCTCTTTCCTGATTTCAGTTTCCTACAATATCTTATGTCACTAATTTAATTCTTCCGTGAACCGCGCCGCCTCATTGTTGAAGTGCACTGTGGGCAATACCACTTTCCTTTAGGTGGGGCTTTCACATCCACACATGCATAATGAAACCATTCAAATGGACACTGAAACAAAGGTGATCCCCAGCAGTAAAATAGACATGTTCTTAACAACATACATGTGTAACAATATAAAACTGAGTACATGGGTGTTACAAAGAGAAATATAACAATACGTACATCTTCATTATCACATGCTACCATGTCGCCATAAGAAACTTGATTGCAAATACAGTATCTTGGTTCATTTGGATCATATGCCCAATCATTGCCATCAGAATTGTCAACTGCTGTCACTTCATTTGTTGCTATCGGTTCTTCAACCACAGCAACTGTTTGATGCACAGAATTTGAAACAGCCGATGCATTGGAACTTGTACCTTGATTTGATGAAGCATGCGATGATTTCCTGGAAAAATTAAATGTCTTAATAGAGTTGGCGATGGGCATCTTCCAAATTTGTAACAATTTGACCAAATAAATAAATAAATGGGTGTACAGTGTGGTGTTACATTCACATTGTTTACAGCAATCAGAGAGGAACAAGACAAAATGGAGCCCAGGCAATAAACATTCCTTTCAAACATTACCGAGATTAATACCCCAAACAAGATAGGTCTCCATTAACAATGACACATTCCCTTACATGTTCAAGAGAGAATTCGGATTTAATTTAATGCATTGGTGCACAGTTCGGTGATCAGGAACTATGCGACATCACGTCTATTTTCCCTGCGATCCAACCTTTACTCCACCATCAGGATTTAATCTAGCTTTCTTTAAGTTGAGTACCATTTCTTAAGTGTGTATTAATGCCCTTAGCTGCTGACTACTACATATGTGTTACTAAAATTACAAGGTTAAGCCAAATAAATATTTTTTTCTCTTTAAAATAAACAGCAATATGCGACCAAAGGCAGAAAGACAGCAGTTCAGTTGATATCTGATATACAACAAGGTTAGCGACATAATGGAAAGAATGAATATCATGAAACAGCTGTGCGCTGGTCACATCGCTCGAACAAAAGATGGCAATGGTCATAACAAATAACCACATTGGAGTCCTGTTTACCAAAAAAGACCACCACCGGACATATGGGACAAAGACTTAAGAAATACAGATGGACTGAACTAACAACAGGAAGCTCAAGATAAGCAGAAACAGAATAACCTACTGGGAACCTATGCTGCATGCTGGCTCAAAGAGGCCACATAACCAAGTGACTGAACTGGTTGTTACTACTCCTGCTGTTGATGACAATGATAATGATGAAGATGCAACAACCAAAACTGTCAATACTACAACACTTTTAATAACTATGATTAAGGTTCATATGCAGAGGTTACTTTACGCCCATTATGATAACAATAGCTCTCAAGACTAAACAATTTTATTCAGATGTGCCACAACAAAAACGAATCAGCAACAATCACAGGTGAGACAATACAAACAAAAGTTTGAAAAAATCCTAATCTGAAATAACAATTGCTACATAAGACATAGGTAACACAGAGAAGATACATATAAATGTTTTCAAGGGGTGAGGGAGTTGCATTTGCTGGAAATGTTTCTAGATTTTCTGAACATACGAAACAAAAAGAAATACTTTGCACACACTGGTCAGCGCAAACTGTTAGCAAGCAATGAAGAGCACCAGCCTTTGGTGTTCACTGTTAAGACACATGTTTTGTGCTGATTATCAAGAACTGTTAAATATGGAAACAGGAAGAAGGAAGTGATATGTCTGAGGAAGGTGTGAGAATGTTGGACTGCTTGAGGCTACACTGCTATGTAAAAAAAAAAAAAGAAAAAAAAAATTTGTATGCCTTAATGGCTGGGAGACCCTGAAGGGCAGGTCCAACCAACTAATTGAAAAGGCTTTTCCTATCCTTCAATACCACAAGCACCTTTCCTTTGCAAAGTGTGACAGTCATGTGAGTAAGTATCTGTTAAGTGTAGGTAACTGAATGGGTAGATCACAATCAACAATGTTGCATCCTCTCAATTCCTGGAACACTGCAGAGACATTTGAAACTGAATCCAAGACATTGGAGCAAAGACTGGTGATCACGGACTTTATGCCACCACTCCTTGTATCCTCTCTGCCATACAGGCAAAGAAAAAATTGTCAACAGTACATGGTGTACCCAGATCATAACCCACCCAAGTGCTGGTCATGTCCAATGGTACTTAACTTTGGTAATGTGACAGGAACCAGTGTATCCACTGTGGCACACCCATTGATAACTATAGTGATCACAAGCTACTACACATGCAAATTTAAGGGAAGCAACAGCATGAGGAAACAAGCAACGCAGGCCAGTACTAAAAACAGAAATTCAAGGTAAAAAGCAAGTACTTGTGGAAGAAAACAGAAAATTACATTTTACACTAGTTACAGCAATAGAAGCTTCAAATAATGCAGACATGTAGGCTTAATGAGGCAGCCTGAGAGTGGAAATAAAATTCTGCTGCTACTAAATTAAAATTTGATTTGCTTCAGAGAAAAAGGAAAAAGGTGAGCACTTAATGTATTGATGAGTATATGCATTCAGTTTAAGTTATCTATGAAATCAATGGAATGCCTGAAAGGGGGATATGCCTCCTCTTCTCCTGAAAATGAATCCAGTTTCTTAACCATTACATCATATCGCTCAGTAAGTTGTTGTAATAAACTGTGTCTCCATCCACAAAGAGAGACAGCTACACTGCAAGAGAAAAAACTAAGCAGCATCGGTTAAGAATAAGATCTATACCATACATAACTATTAAAATTACTAAAATAATTCCAATCAGTGCCACACAGTATTTAATGTCGAAGTTGGGATGATTTATAATTAGAGCTTTTTCAACATCACAAGCTAATTGAAGAAACATTTTATGTACTTCCTGCACATTGCCAGAAAAGCTGCTTTAATTCAAGGTTCTATCTCATTGTCACTTACAATTTAAGGAGGTGACAGGCTAGCTGCTAATTAACCTTAAACTGGATATTGCCTTGTGTATATAGCTGATAAATGAGGTAAAAACTAGAAGACTTTCTCACATCTCTATGACATAGGCATGGACTTTTTGGGATGGTGATTGCCTTGCTGGAATTTACGAGGGCTGTCCAGAAAGTAATGCACCACATTTTTTCTCTTCAACAATTCTTTATCAAATATAATGAGGATCACACACATGAAAGAATGGTGTTTTATCTACACATCTTATTTTTCCACGTAGTCTACGAGGGCTATCCACAAAGTACATTACGTTTTCGTTGGTGTCCATTAGGGGCGGGGCTAGCGCGGCCATCTTGGTGTCATGGCATTCCGCCGCTCAGTCGGCATCCTGCCGTGCTAGTGAGAGGTTCGTGCTGTACTCCGTTGAGTTACTGTGACAGTTTGAAATGTCATCGTTAATTGAAAATGCCGCGAAGTGTGAAGTGCGTGCTGTAATAAGGTTTCTGACTGCAAAAAACTGTACACCAATAGAAATATATCGGCAGCTTTGTGAAGTGTATGGGGACAACATAATCACTGAAGGTGGAGTGCGCCAATGGGTCATAAAATTTAAAAATGGCCGGACTAACGTTCATGACGAAGAGCGAAGTGGAAGACCCAGCGTAGTGACTGCCGAACTTGTCGAAAAAGTCGATGCCGCGGTCCGTGAAAACCGTAATTTCACAACAACGGAACTCTCTATGAGTTTTCCACAAATTTGACGAAGTTTGTTGCACAAAATCATTACCAAAAAGCTTGGTTACCACAAGTTTTGTGCAAGATGGATACCAAAAATCTTGACAGAGATTCACAAAAATCAGCGAATGGCTGCAGCGTAAACATTTTTGGACGCTTACGAGAAAGATGGCGACTCATTACTCGATCGCATCGTTACTGGTGACAAAACATGGGTTAAGCATGTGAACTGCCAGACAAAATTGCAGTCAACGCAGTGGGGGCACACAAATCCCCCCCCTCCCCTAAACCCAAGAAATGCATGCATACAATGTTGGCAAGGAAGGTGATGGCGACTGTCTTTTGGGGACAGAAAATGTGTGATTTTTGTGGATTTCCTGGAAAGAGGCACTACAATAAACTCTCAAAGGCATTGCCAAACTCTGCACAACCTCAGAAGAGCAGTACAAAACAAGCGCAGGGGAAAGTTGGGCTCAAAGATTTTGCTGATTCACGACAACGCCCGGGCCCACACGGAAGTTCTCGAATCTTTTAAGTGGGAGTTGTTTCCTCATCCGCCATACAGTCCCGACCTGGCACCGAGCGACTTCCACTTATTCGCAGCAATGAAGAAGTGGTTGGCTATGCAGCATTTTGATGATGACGCACAGCTTCAAGAAGAGGTAACCACGTGGTTGAAGGCGCAGGTGGCCGAATTTTACGACGAAGGAATTTCCAAGCTCGTCCATCGCTACGATAAGTGCCTTAATTTAAATGGCAACTATGTAGAAAAGTAGTATTTAAGTGTGGCTTTCATCTGTATATAATAAAAAAAATTCCAATACTTTATTTATTTTTAATTCCAAAACATAATGTACTTTGTGGATAGCCCTCGTACATCCTGTTCTATGGCCTTCCTCCAGCATGAAACAAGGGCATGTATGCCCTGTCAGTACCAATCCTTGTTCTGGTGGCAGAGCCAGTGCTTCACTGTGTGAATCATCTCCTCATCATCCTCAAAATGTCGTCCATGAATGGCATCCTTTAAAGGCCCAAACAAGTGGAAGTCTGAGGGGGCTAGTTCAGGGTTGTAGGGTGGATGGGATAACACTGTCCAAGTCTGTTTTACGATGTGTACAGCAGTCCTCAGACTTGTGTGAGGCCGAGCATTATCGCGTTGCACCAAAACATCTGCTGGGTTGCTGTGACGGCGAGGTCACCAAAAGCGTGTCTTGAATTTTGTTAATGTGTTGACATATGCTTCTGAATTAACAGTACTGCCTCTTGATATCACATCAATGACAATCACACCTTCACAGTTCCAGAACACGGCGATCATGACCTTATCAGCGGAAGCAGTTGCTTTGAATTTTTTCTTCTCTGGGAAGTGGGAATAGTGCCACTCCATCAACTGTTGTTTTGTTTTGGGCTCAAAATGGTGAACCCAGGTTTCATCACCTGTCACGATCCGGGACAAGAAGGCCTCTTCTTCAACTTCAAAATGTTGCAGCAAACCAAGACAAATTTTTTTTCTGTGCAATTTGTGATCCCCCACGAGACACCGCAGGACCCATCTTGAACACACTTTTGAATACCCACCAGTGTAGATAACTGCATCCACACTTCCTTTGCAGATTGACTGATGCAGTGCCAACTGCCGAGTCATAATGTGTCTGTCCTCGCAAATGACAGCTCACTGCAACATGTCAGGTATGACAGCCACGGATTGTCTCCCTGACTGCTGCAAATCGTGGAGCTCCACCAAACCATCTTCTGATGACCTCATCTTCCTTGCCCAACAAGTAACTGTACTTCTGTCGACAGCAGCTGCTCCACAGACTTTGCACAAGCGTTTGCTAATATTCCCCACACTTTCTTTCTGTGTAGAGAAATTCAATGATGGCAGCTGCTTGTAACATACATCACCTACAGATGCCATTTTGAAACTGTCCTGCAGCTACACTATCTGTCAGACGTGACAGAAACTTCAAATAATGTTTCACATTCGTAGCACTGTTTTTGGCTGAGAAAAAAAAAAATAGTACATTACTTTCTGGGCAACCCTCGTGACATCAGATGTGTGAAGAAGGAGTAGTATGATCAGGGACTTTTTCTAACCCAACAGCTGATCTCTTTCCACCCTTCTGCACCTCTTCTTCAGCTCTGTTTTATCTTTCAGCACCAAAGTGTAAGTATCCCTTTCTTGCTGCCTATTTGTTCAGTTTATCAGCATATTCCAATTTTTTTCTAACATAAACCCCTTTTTGGTGTGTGTGTTTTCACAATTTTAAAAGTAATCACTGCTTTTAATCTACATGTTTGGCAGAAATAACTTTGCCTTTCAGATGAGAAGTGATCTGTTCTATCAATTTCTGTTAATATGAATATATTTTTAATGTGAAAATTTAAACAGCTCATATGAATACATATTTTAATATGAAAATTTTAAACAGCAATTATGACAAAAGAAATTAATGTGGTAGTAGAGGTGACACAAGCTCTGTCGCCGTCACACGCAATACAGTAGTAGTACAACACTGGACTCTTAAGAGAACAAACACAAGCATTTGTGTTAATAAACAAAAGACAGAATACACAACTATAAAGAGGAAATGAGACTCAGCTATGTCATGAAAGCGGGCCTCAATGACACAAATGGAAAGGGGTTGGTGGAAGAACAAAGAGTGGTAGTGGCTAAAATTTGAACTGTCTGCCATATTACACAGAAACCAGTAACATTACAGAGTGTAGAGTACTGTTCACAGAAGTAATGGACACTTCTGAATCTAGCTGAAGAAGTCAAGCATTACTGTGTCACTTACCACAAACTGTACACCACATAAAAGTACTGTAGCGCTACTACCATTTTGTAGGCAAATCTATGGGAGTAGGGTGATAAAGCATTGCGGCAGCTGCTGGCAGCTTGCTGCTGGTGCACCACGCAGGCATTCTGACTACACTAACAGGGCTGTTTATCCACTGCAAGATAGGTCAGGATTGGATCTGCAAAATCTGCCACCCCAGCGATCGAATATGGTTCTTGTAGTACGAGCAACAGGATTTCTCCACTGAAGGGCTTCAGTGGTGTTGTCAAGAACTAGGCGAAGCAGCACATTGGCATATTAGGTGCTCTGCAATCCTGTATAAATAGCTGTCACTTTGTAACAGACTCATTCGGAGTCCAGTGGTATTACTAGGCTGTGGAGGCTACGCTGGGCAATGGGATGACATGAAGCCACCAGCAACAATCATGAGCTCAGGACTCTGTCGCAGTACCTGCCTCCTACACTATACCCATATTACAGACTTGGTACCACAGCACAACAGGCCCACTCCCTCAGCGAGCCAGGCTCCTGGCCAGGGAGGCAGTCGGTCGAGTCCCAGCCAGGCACAACAGCTGCCATCTTCCACCACCACCCAAGCAGGTGCAGCTGTACCTCCTGCCATCACCCACCAGGACATGGCTGACCGCCAAGGAGTCGACTACTGCAGCAAAAATTCCGGCCACCACCAAGTGCAGCTGACATCATGTGATTGTGGTGCAGCTCATGTGACTGGGTCACATGCCACATACTGGGCAGTAGAATCAGCAATCCTGAGCATGCATGTTGCAGGCAGCTGGCTGGGCACTGGCTGTCACCTTGCCATCCACATGGGCCCTGCCACGTGCCAACAGGGGCATGGTCGATACCCCGCATTGGAAGAGTGCAAATGACTGAGTAAAATAATGTGTTTATTTTGATAATTGTGTTTCTCTGGCTGCCACAGGCCTGCAACTCCACCACAACCCTTCTGCGTGCTTTCCTGCATCAAAGTCACCCCGACCACCCTGGGGTCGGCTTCTATTTGAGTGAAGTGGCAGTATCATCTTCGGTGGACAGCAAATCATTTGTTGACCACACAGCGTGATGTCTACAAAGCAGCCTCCAGAGGGGTGAGAGAAACTGTTGTTTATTATTGTGTGTGAGAGTCACACAGGCTCTAACTTGTAGGTTACTTTGGTTAGGTCAGAAGAACTACCTGATGTTTTTGAATTTCGGGTTGACTGAAGGGAGCAATACTTGGTGCCTATTAGATGTTTGCAGTGAAACCTACTACATGATTTTTGAGTGCTTACTAGACATAGTCTTTTATTTTAATAGCAGGATAGTGTAAAGTACCGTTGCTTCTATTGACCCTCTTATCGTACAAGCTTTCGTTTGTTTCTTTTGGTTAGAACAACTCAATGTGGGTTACACTATCAGCATGACAGCTCCTTACATTCCTGCAACAGATAGGGCAAGTACACCGTTCGTTTATGTTATATTTTTATGAACTTGAAATAGGAGCAACTTATTTTCTGTTACCTGTGTGGTTACTATCTAGAATACATTTCCGTCATCTTTGCTATGGTTAGGAACTGTGATTTCTGTATTCAGATCCAAGCTAAGTTGATGACCCTTTGCTCATAGGTCCAGGTACTGTTGGCTCCAGCCACATAGCTTGAGGCTGTTGCCAACAGTCATCACTGTGGGGAGCTAGATGTGGGGATTCGAGGGACATTAAACATGTCCCATGTGTCCATCAATCGGTCTACTACTGTGGCTGCCCTGGGTACAAACCGCGCTGAAGTTGACACCTCACCCATGGTCGAGTGGGAGGTCATTCCAAAGTGTGGCAGGCAGTGATAGACTTTCTAGGGAGAGAGCCGCAATCAGAGGGCTTCCACAGTTCATCTGGCGAACAGGGTTCTGGCACTACCTGTGGCTGACAAAATTCCTGAGTCAAGTGCAGCCATTTGCCCTGTTTCAGGGAAAGCCTCTCAGGCTGCAAGCACTGGGCAGTCACAGAGGGTGGAGTTACTAGTAGCTGGAAGCTGCAATCTACATGCAAATGGAGCCCCTTAGGGATATGGCTGCCAAGGAGGGGAAGGGATCCAGTGTACACACTGTGTGCATACTGGGAGGAGTCATTTCATATGTGGAAAGGTTGCTTCCAGATACCTAGAAGAGCACAGGGTGCAGCCAACTGCAGGTGGTGGCTCATGTCGGTACTAACAATGTGTGTCACTTTGGATTGGAAGAAATTCTTTTTGGTTTCGGGCAGCTAGTTGAAATGATAAAGACTGCCAGTCTTACATGTGAGATGAAAACAGAGCTCACTATCTGTAGAACTGCCAACAGAACTTACTGATATCTTTTGGTACAGAACTGAGAGGAGGATTTGAATCAGAGGCTCAGACGGTTCTGCAACCATGTATGCTGCAGATTCCTCAACTTGCACCATAGGGTCGTGGGTTTCCAGGATCCACTACACACAGGAAATAGCTACATAGGTAGCTGGGACTGTGTGGAAGGAACTTGGCTGCTGCTGCTGCTTCTTCTTCTTCTTCTTCTTCTTCTTTTAGGTTACAGGGTCTCAGGAAACTACAGAAAGGATGCCAGTTTAAAAGGGTACAGGGCATACACAGAATGAAGGTAGTTCCAGCAACAATCAGTATTGTAGTTGTAAATTGTAGTACCTGTGCTACGAAAGAACCAGAGCTCCAAGTACTGATAGAAACCACTGAACCTAAAATTGTTACAGGTATGGAAAGCTGGCTTAAGCCAGAAATAAGTTCAGCCAATTTTTTTTCAGAAGACCTGTGTTCAGAAAGGATAGATTAAATACAGTTGGTGGCGGAGAGTTTATTGCTATCGAAAGTAGTTTTTCCTGTAGTGAAATAGAAGCAGATAGTTCATGTGTGTTGGAATGGGTAGAGGTTATATTTGACAACAACAATAAGTTAATAATTGGTTCCTTTTACTGACCCCCTGACTCAGATGATATAGCTGCTGAACAGTTAAAAAAAACTTGAGTCTCATTACAAATATGTACCTCATTCATATAATTACAGCTGATGGCAACTTCAATCTACCCTTGATGTTTTGGCAAAAATTACATGTTTAAAGTCAGTGGTAGGCATAAAACATTGTCCGAAATCATACTGAATGCTTTCCCAGAAAATTATTTTGAAAGATTAGTTCAGGAGCCCACTTGAAGTGTAAACAGTTGAGAAAACATACTTAACCTCTTAGCAACTAATAATCCTAAGCAAATAGGGAGCATCATGATGTATACATGAATTAGTGACCACAAGGTTGTTGCAGTGAGACTGAATACTGTAACATACAAACCCTCTAAAAATCAACACAGAATACACCTATTTAAGAAAACAGATAAAAATTCCCTTGACATCTTCCTAAGAGACAGTCTCCACTCCTTCCAATTTGACCATGTTATCACCCACCAGATAAAGTTGAAATGCAAAGAAATAGTATCGACAGCAATAAAGAGACATATACCACATAAATTAATAAGAGATGGTACTGATCCCTTGTGGTACACAAAATTGGTCAGAACACTATTGCGGAAGCAACAAAACAAGCATGCCAAATTTTAAAGAATGCAAAACCCCAAAGATTGGCAGAGTTTTACAGAAGCTCGAAATTTAGTGCGAACTGAAATGTGAGATGCTTTTAATAGCTTCCACAACAAAACTCTGTCTTGAAATCTGGCATGAAAACCATGAGATATTCTGATTGTATGTAAAGTACACGAGCAGCAAGACACAATCAATACCTTCACTGTGTTATAACAATAGCGATGTTCCCAATGACTGTACTACTAAAAGCAGGAGTTACTAAACATGGATTTCCAAAATTCATTCGCCAAAGATGACAAAGTAAATATTCCAGGATTCAAATCAAGAACAACTGCCAACATGAGTAACATACAAGTACATATCATTGGTGTAGCAAAGCAGCTTATATCACTTAATAAAGGTAAGGCTTTCGGTTCAGATTGTATACCAGTTAGGTTCCTTCCAGAGTATGCTGATACAATAGCCCCATACTTGGCAATCATATATAACCACTCACTCATCAAGTGATCTGCACCTAAAGACTGGAAAGTTGGACAGGTTACCAATACCCATGAAAGGAAATAGGAGTTATCCATTGAATTACAGACTCATATCACTAACATTGATTTGCAGCAGGATTTTAGAACATATACTGTGTTCAAACATTATGAATTACCTCAAGGAAAACAATTTATTGACAAATAACGAACAGGAATGCATAAAATATTCTTCTTGTAGAACACAACTAGCTCTTTTTTCTCATGAAGTAATGAGTGCTATAGACAGGGGATGTCAAATTGATGGAATTCTTATGTTTTCACAAGGCTTTTGACACCATTCCTCCCTGGTGACTTCTAATCAAACTGCATGCCTATGGAGTATCATCTCACTGTGTGACTCGATTCATGATTTCCTCTTAGAAATGGCACAGTTCATAGTACCTGTTAGAAAGTCATAGAGTGAAACAGAAGCAATATTTGGCGGTCTCCAGGGAACTGTTATAGGACCCCAAGTGTTCCCGGTCCACATTAACGATTTACGAGAGAATCTGAGCAATTCTCTTCGATTATTTGCAGATGAAGTTGTCATTTACCAACTTGTAAAGTCATCAGACAGTCAGAAACTATTGTAAAATGGTTTAGAAAAGATATCTGCATGGTGTGAAGAGTGGTGACTGGCTCCAAATAATGAAAAGTGTCAATCCACATTAGTAGTAAAAGGAATCCACTAAATTTTAGTTACACGATAAATCACATGAATCTAAAGGCTGTAAATTCAACTAAATACTTAGGGATTACAATCATTAACAACTTAAAATTGGAATGATCACATGGATAATGTTGTGGGCAAAGCAAACCAAAGACTGCAATTTATTGGCAGAACATTTAGAAAATGCAACAGATCAACAGATCTACTAAAGGGACAGGTTACACTAAGCTTGTCCGCCCTTTTCTAGAGTACTGCTGTGCAGTCAGAGATTCACATCAGATACAATTGACAGAAGGCATCGAAAAAGTTCAAAGGAGAGCAACTTGTTTCCCATTATCGCAAAATAAGGGGCAGAGTGTTACAGATACGATATGCGAGTTGAGGTGGCAAACATTAAAACAAACGCTTTTTCGATGTGGCAGGATCTTCTCATGGAATTTCAAGCACCAGCTCTCTTCTCAGAGTGTGAAAATATTTTGTTGGCACCCACCTACATAAGGAGAAATTAGCATCATAATAAAGTAACAGAAATCAGAGCTCACATAGAAAGATTTAAGTGTTCGTTTTTTCCGAATGCTGTTTGAGGGTGGAATTGTAAAGAAATAGCTTGAAGATGGTTTGATGAACCCTCTGTTGGGCACTTAACTGTGAACTGCAGAGTAATCGTGTAGATGTAGATGCAATCTGCTCAGGCATATTGCACAGTGCAGAGAACCAGTATGAGATCACTATTGCGGTCAAGCTGCAAGGCAGTGCAAGCAGTCTAGGGGGTTAATGACGAAATGTAGTGTCTAATTTGATGACAATTTGTTGTGTGTGAGTTGTTATATATTTGTATTGTGTATAGAGTTCCAAGACAACACTAAGAATGCAGTTCCAAGTACATATTTTAAAAAAATGAGCACAAATGAAACGATCTGAAAGAAAAATCTCATGACAATAAAAAAGAAGGTCCTTGGGCGAACCAGTGGCACAGGAAAATGGGATGAAACTCCATGGTGGAATGACAGAACAAGAACTGCTGTCTTGAACAAAAACAACATGTTTAGAAAGTACTTCAGAGACCAGACTATGCAGGAACTATACACAATCACTAAGAATCAAGCAAGGCTAGTTGTTACAGAACAAGAGAAGTCGCTCAATAATTCAGCAAGAATGTTAATGGAAGTAAGGAAATGCTATATGGGATAGTGAAAAATAGAAAGAGAGACAAGGAACATTCCAAATATCTAACAGATAGTAATGTAAGTCTCATAACGGGCAGTGATGTGATCAAAAAAGCTTTGAAATCTTACTTTGATGAGCTGTTAAAAGTAAATTATGTACAGCATACACAAGTAGACAGTGTTGTACCCCATCCCTTTGACTCAAGGAGACAGACATAGCTTGGAATGATGTTGAATATGCCTAGAAATACACCAATACTGAAATAACTACAGAAGCAATCAGAGCCATGGGAGTTCTGGCAAAGCAGTGTATCTACAGACTCTTTTGTAAGACATGGGAAGAAGGAACAGTACCTGCTGATTGTAAAATGGGCATCATAATCACAGTTTTCAAGAAAGGCGATAGAAAGAAATGCTGTAATTATAGAGGTATCACTTTAACATTCCAAGTGGGTATAAGAAAGAGAGGGAAAGAATTAAATTGGAAATTTGTGGGAAGGTCTTATGGGATCAAACCGCTGAGGTCATCGGTCCCTAAGCTTACGCACTACTTAATCTAACTTAAGCTAAGGACAACACACACACCCATGCCAAGGGAGGACTCGAACCTGCGAACCTCCGATGGAGGGAGCTGCGCGGACTGTGACAAGACGCCTTAGACTGCACAGCTACCCCGCGCGGCAAAGAATTAACGAGTGTAAGATCAGACCCCTCATCGAAATAAAAACTCTTGGAGGTACAGTATAGATTCAGGAAGGGAAGATCAACAACTGATTTAAATTTTGTTCCCCACCAATTTATGGAAAAATACTAAAAACACAACCGAGACCTGTGCTTAGCCTTTCTAGATATAAAGAAAGCATTTGATGCAGTGAACAAGAAAAAAATTGTGAAACACTAAAGACAACTGGAATACAAGATGACAAGGTACACAGGATCAAGAATTTATACAAGGACAGCCACTGCACAGTGAAAACACATGAAGGGATGACTGAAACTTTGACATGCAATCTGGGGTAGGCAAAGTGGAGTTCAGTCTCCGCCTCTTTATTTCATTGGTTTAATGACAAAATCCATGGAAAATGACAACAAACAATCAGAGGTGAAAAACTGAAATTCATGTTGTTGGCAAATGGTAATGTCTGTGACTGAACTCTATAAAGATCTTCTATATCAAATTTACCCGGGCTAAAGCTGGTGAAGTATATGGTCTCACTTTCATTCTGCAGAAAAGTGAGATAATGGTCGTGAAAAGGTATGGACAACTAATGGGACATATCAAAATGGATGGGAAGCAGCTACAGATGATCCACCATTTTAAATATCTTGGTAGTGTTGTCTTCGATACTGGTTCAAGAAATCACTCACGGAATCCAAGCTGGTGGTAACTTCTATTGAACTGTCAAAGACCCAAGAAGGAACAATAAAGAAATGATAAAATGTAAGACAGTTATTTATGAAACCTATTACATTCCTTGCCCAACATATGGTTGTGAAACATGGGCTATGAGAAGTAAAGATGCCAGCATAATTCAGGCAACTGAGATGGGATCTGTCCATAGCATGGTTGGAAAGAGAAGGACCGATGGAATATGAAAAGTGGAAATCTGAAAAGAGCTCAAGTTGTAAGACTACAAGACAAAATAACCTCACAGAAGGTGACATGGACAGATATAGGCAACACATGGATGTTAACAGGATACCAAGAGTAAGATATGATTTAAAACTCTGAGATAAAAGACCAAGAAGAAAACCAAGATCCAGGTAAAGGGATATAAAGGTTTGGAACTGTAATCGGTGGAGAAGCCTCATTCGTCAACCCATCAAATAAGATCAAATGACATAGTATGACGTTGATAAACATTATGATTATGATTATTATGATGATGATATTGTATAGGATGAGGTTATTCCTGCTGCACAGTGGCAGTGTCAGAGACACAGGGTGTTTCAGAGCCAGAGGCAGCACATTTAGCGCAGCTGTTGGCAGATAACACACAGTTGTGTGGAAAAATTGTGTTAAGGATAAGCAATTCGCATCATTCCAGACATCAGAGCAGGAGGTGGGTCCAGATACCACCAGTATAATCAATTCCTTTTCTTGAAGGTCATCTTTCTTGGAGGACCTGCCAATGTCAGCAAGTATGGATGGTTGGCCCGACGCTCAGTTATTGCGGATGATGAGCTTATGATTGGTAGGAGATGTGAAGATTTTTAAGAGCTGTATCGGGGGCCACTGATGAATTGGGGGGGGGGGGGGGGGGGGACCAGTTGAACCAAGGGCTTCTGCAGAGGTATAAGAAACAGAAGAAGACAAGCTTTTCTTCGGAAGCAGTTGAGTACTCTTACGAAGTGGCATGTAAAACCTCGGAGGATTTTGCCTACAGGATAAATACAGGTGGTGAATGTGCACACATATGAGCTGGGGGGAAAATGACAAAAGTGGATAAAGCTTCACTGCCAGAAGCGAAGCACAGAGTGCTCGACGCTTTCCTGAGAGGTTTATCCCCTGATAACTCAAGAAGGGTATGCACAGGTACTCCAAAGAATCTACTTTTGGCTGTCACGCTAGTGCTGGAACTTGAGGAGATTGATGTGTCAACGGGTGCACTAGATAAGTGTGAAGTGTTGTGCAGAAATGTGAGATGTTACAAATGTAGATGAACAAGGCACGTGCAGAGGAAGTGCTACCCTAACAACCTCAGTAGATTAAAAGTGATGAGTACCAGCAACAGAATATTGGCAACAGTAAGAGAGATGGGCAAGAAGGAAATAAGCAGCCATTAAGCACAAGAGGAAACCCGAAGTCCACCAAAAGCCATTGCTGTTAGATGCAGCGAATATGTATGCAGAGGCAGAATGTGTAATAATAGGTGTTGTAGGAGGCAAAATGCATAGGTTTTGATGCACACAAGTGTCAGAGGCCAGTAGCAACCCACTGGGTTTGAGGTAATGGAACCCATCATGCTCTAGCTTGTGTAGGCTGGGGGATATTGATGTAATGGCATTGGAGTCAGTGGAGATAGATTTTTAGGTTGAGGACGTCTAGCTTAAGCAGTTTGTGGAAGTAGTGTCTCATGTGAGAGACGGTTACTGCATGATCCTATGGTTAGCTGTTTTGTATCAACATCAGTCCAAAACCAACCTCTGGCAATATGCAGTGGAACTTAGCATGATAATATTCCAGCTAGGGGAAGCTGTCACCAATGTGAGAGCTGTCACAAAATGCATCTACTGTACTGGACGATCCAAGAAAACTGCATGCAAATACACTATGGTTTGATTCGTATGGCTGTGTGCCAGGTGGCACCGGGAAATCACTTTGGGTGAGAGTAGAGCCGGACTGACAGTACAACGTGTGTAACAGAGCCATGGGGAAGAATGATGTATTACATTCAATGAGCAATTCTGATAAAGGAGACGCATACAGGGGAAATACAGCAGGAAGGTAATTCCTGTGAGTCTGGATCATTTTGATCCCAAAGTTGTAAAGCGACGAAGGGGATGTTGGGAGCAAATCTGGACATTTCAGAGGATGACTGGTGCACAGAGGGTGTAAACCATTGGCAGCAACAGGCCGCTACTAAGGCTGCATTATGTAAAAAGGTAAAGAACCTGAAGGGACTCAGAAAAGTATGAATGGAAAACTTACTGTTGGAGACTGAAGACCCGTTTTTGACGGAGAATGAAGCACTAGTGTACTGTAAACCTCATTGGACACACTGATATTTCCAACCAATTATGAAGGATTTCATTAACCAGTAGCTAGATGAAGGAATTATAGAGGACAGCACTAGTCCATGGGAAGCAGGTGTTGTGATGGTGTACAAATAGTCTATGGGTAGTTCTCAGAAGTAGAGGTTCTTCTGTGACTGCTATCATCTTAATACTAAGAGAGTGACTGATGCATACCCTGTACCTAATGTCATGGAGACCATCGATAACTTGGGGTAGCGCTAGTATTTCTCTACCATGGATTTAAGAAGTAGGTACCATCAGCTGGAGGTGGTTCTGAGGAACTGACTGAAGACTGCTCTGGGTACCCTGGCATCATTACCACTATCGATGGATGCCACTCAAGTTGAATGCTCTTGCAATGTTTTGGTGATTGCTGGGCAGCACATTGAGGGGGTTGAAGACCCACCACTATCTAGTCTACCCAGGATGATATTGTTTTCTTGATATTGTGTTCTTGGAAGACAAGGAGTATCATATGCTAAAACTAAGGGAAGTATTTAAGAGGTTGCAGGGTGCACATCTGACACTGATTGTGGAAATGTGTCATTTTGTTTTAGGGGATGTAGTTTACTTAGGGCATAGAATTTGCAAAGACGGGGTGAAAACAGATCCATGACGGGTACGAGCAGTAAAAGATTCCCAGTTCTAAATTTGAGAAGGGAGCTACTGTCATTTTTGGGACTCTCAAATTATTATAGGAAATTAGTGAGGGGGTCTGCTTATATAGCGCAACCACTCATGCAGCTGTTGAAAATGGATACAAAATTTGCATGGATGGAGGATTGTCAAGCCACATTTGACAGGCTGAAAAAAACTTTAAAGTTGAGTCCACTTTTGATTTTTCCCAGATTTTCAGAAGAAATTTTTACTATCGTGTGTCTAATCTAACCATTTTGTGGTGTATTTTGAGTCACGAGGTTATTGGTGATAAGCATCCTGTGGCTTATGCATCAAGACAACTGCATAGAACAGAAAAGAACTATTCTCCTACACAGAAGGAGATGCTGAGCCTCATATATGGAATCCATATTTTTGGTGTTACTTTATGGGAAGCGATTAAAGGAAGGTGTGGAGTGACAAACCTATGGGTGGTTGAGACGTATTGGTGGAAAGAAAGGAAGGGATTTATGGATCAATATGTAAAAAAGAAATTGTGCAGTGGGCACAGCATGAGGACTTGAGTCACAAGAGAATACCATTGCAAAGATTGCTGGACGCATCAAAGCCGTTAGAGATGATTGAAGTGGATGTGTTTTAGTACCATTTAACTGGACTTCATAAGGAAATCATTTTGTTTTAACAATACGACATCACTTTTCTTGGTATGTTAAATTGATCTGGTGAAAGAATTATGTTATTCGTTGTGTGTTACATATCCTGTAAACTAACTCGTTCCACATCATTTTGGTAAAATAATCTTTCAAATGATCTCTATAGATAATACATCTAACTGTCTGAGGTATATTATGGAACCTAAACATTACTACCACTAAGCAGGATTACACTGGATTTATTCCATGTATGAACTGCGGTAGTGATAGCAAAATACTATGAGCAGAGTTTGCACACAAGGTCAGAGAGAGAGTGGAACTGAGAGGTAGTGGGTTGTTGATTAATGGGACAGCATGTGACATAACAGGGCCACCATTCCAGTTTCCAAATGGTCAAGAGGACATCCAAGTCAAACATAGCACGGTAACAGATGTACTGGCCACATGAAGCACAATATGTACCTCCAATATGGAATTTAACCTTCTTCAATAACACACTGAAAATATAACTGACCCATTCCCTGAATCAACCTAAAGCCACACACAAGGAGGACAGATTTCAGCAGAGCAGTTGATGCACCATGTGGTGCAGTACACGGACGGTTGAGTTGAGCAAGTGTCACTTAAAGAGTGTTGCAAGATATATTGCCGTAGTGGCTCTAACTCTGTTGTATGTATCCTTTTTATCCACGTAAGGTGGATAGTTGTACATCACCGCAATGTGCAGGATACACAGATACTGGTAGACTGGATCCCTAGGGCTTCAGAGTTGTGTATTGATGAGAAATACATTCCCTAGAGCTTAGGAGCATATGTGGTCACAGAACGAGCTGTGAGGATACAATAAGAGAATTCCCAAGGGTGCATGACTACCAGGATAAAAAAGTAATGGCATAATGTTAAGTGGAGTTTTAAATAAGTAGCCAGTAACATAGGTTACATGTGGTCTTTGAACCATGTATTATAAGCCACCAGACACTATAGTGGTGGAAACTTGTTCTGTAAAAATGTGACTCGATGTTCACTGAGTGTGGGAATCCCTGTTGCAGACTGGTTCTAAGTGGAAACCCAGGTCTTCACTCAGAAGGGAAGTGGTGTGACGCCACTACTATTTTGTGCGCATATCTACGGCAATACTGTGGTAATGTATTAAAGCAGCTGCTGGCAGCTGGCTAGAGCATGGAGTTAGCATTGGACTGTTTATCCATTGCAATATGAGTTGCTAAGCTTCTCCAAACCTGCTGAGCCAGTGGTAAGATACTGTCCTTGCAGTACAGGAAAGGGAATTTCTCCATTGACAGGCTTCAGTGGTGAAGAACGTGACTGGAAGCGGCACACTGGCATAACAGGTGCACTACTATCCTGTATAAATAGCTGTCATTTTGTAGCAGAATGATTTGTAGCCCTGCAGTACTACTAGTACCTGGAGTCTATGAGGGACAAGGAGATGACATGGAGCTGTAAGGAGCAGTCACAAGTTCAGACCTTCGTCCCACCACCTGCCTCCTGCACTTGGTGCCATGGTGTGACAAGGCTATGCCCTATCCCAGGCCCACTTCATGAGTGGGCTTGACTCCTGTCCGGGTGGAGGGGGGGCAGGGGGAGGCAGCAATTCCAGTACCAGACCAACAGCTGCTTTCCCCAACAACCAGAAAGGATGCCGCCACACCTCTCGCCATTGCCCACAGGAATACAGCTGTCCATCAAATAGCTGCAAGGATTCTGACCACCCATGAGCGTTGTCACAACATGTGCTTGTGACACAGCTCACATAACCATATCGGGCACTGGTGCCAGCAATCCCTGGCGTGCGTTTCAAAGCCAGCCAATTGGGCACTAACTATCACCTTGCAGGCCATACAGCCCCTGCCATATACCGAGAGGGGCATGGTTGCTTACCGGAATTGGAAGAGTACAAATATCTGAGTAAAATAAAGTGTTTATTTTGATAGCCATGTTCTGCTGGGTCAACCTGCAAACCTGCCATAACTCTCCACCACCCTACATCCTGCATTGAAGCCATCCCACCATCCCTGGGGCCAGTTTCACCACAACAAATCTAGCTCTGTCTCATTCAAAGGATTTCTGTCATGGAAAAGGCACCTGCATGACATGGAGCCAAGGGTGGAATAACAGTGGGAAATACCTGAATATTACAGGATTCTGTGCAGTGACTTTGTCGGTTGATGGTGTAAATGACAGACTGGTAAGAAACTGCACAACAGCAGCATTTGGATCAAATACTACTTTCAGCAATCATTATTTGTTTTACTGCTAGGGTGATATTCTGAAGATCACTGCAGGTTCTTGGCATGAGATATGGCCAGTTTTCTCACAGTGTTCATTTCATCCTTGCCATAAACTTTCAATGGGGCTGAGGTACGGTGCAAGAGGAGAACAGTCAAGATATCTCATTCTTTTCTGCAGGCCACTTGCGCACCACAGCTGGCCTGAGTATTGGAGATTGATTCTACCAGAAACAAATTAATATCACTGAACATACACTCATGTTGTAAAAAAAAACACAGAATACTCTGAACAACTAGAGATAGGCTGTTCATATTCACAGAATAATGTACATGAGTATGTTCTGCAGAAATGATTAGCATTTCAGTCACCTCGGTTCAACACGTGTCCTGTTACCTAGTAGGCACAGGGTCCACCACAGGCCCTGATAACTTGTTCCCTATGTGATAGCATCAACGCATAGAAGGCATGAATGGTGTCCTGTGGTATAGCTATCCACGCTGCATTCACCAGGTTCCAAAGTTCATCTGTGGTGGTTGGCATTGAGTCACAGCACTGAGCTATCATTTCACCATATTCCACACATTTTCGATTGGCCACAAGTCTGATGATCTGGCGGGCCAGGGGAAAAGGCTCACATCCTGTGACACTGAGGAGGCAAGTATTCATGCAGCAACATGTAGTAGTCGTACATTGCCTTGCTGAAAAATGGTGGCTGGGGTTTTGTGCAGAAAGAGTATGGTTACAGGTCACAGGACGTCATTCATGTAGGTCACAATGGTCACAGTGCCTTGGACACAAACCACATGTGATTTGTGATTGCACCTAATAGCACCCCACACCATAAGGCTTGAGCTGGTGCTGTATGTCTTTTGCAAATGCAGTCAGTGTGATGCCACTCCCCTGTCTATGGCGAACCAAAATGTGGCCATCATTTTCAAAGAAACAGAACCTAGATTCATCCAAAAACGCTACCAGATGACATTCCTGTCCCAATTACATCATTCCACAAACCATTGTCATCTAGCATGATTCTGCACATTTGTCAAAGGTACGCAGAGAAGTGGATGATGCACACGTAACCCATGCCATAATAAATGGCAACGAACTGTCACCCCTGATAGTGTACAATGTGTTACACTGTTGCATCAGAGTCTAGCAGGATGCAAATCTGTCCTGCAATGCCATTCGGATGAGGTGTTGATCTTTTCGGGCCATGGTCTGGCTGGTGCAATCTGACCCATCTTGTCATGTTCTAAGGCCTTCCGTGAACCATTCTGCACACACCCGTTGCACTGCCAAAACACTTCGTCCTACACAAGCAGCAATTTGCTAGATGGATGCGTCACATTCTCTCATTCCAATTATGTGACCTCTTTCAAACTCACTGATTTGGCAGTACAGTTCACGTATATGTTTGTGAGGCATCCTGCACATCTGCTTAAGTCACATTGCTACATTACCTTAAGTTTATATCAACAACAAGTGCCGTAGACACAATTTAAGAGGGGGTGATGTTGTGCAGTGATACTGATGTTGATCTTGAACCTGTGGGCCAACATGGTTCAAAATGCTAATCATTTCTGCAGAATGTACTAATGTACATGTCCTGTGAATATCTATGGTCGTTCGAGGCGTTCTGTTTTTTTTCTGAAGATGAGTGTAGTAGTTTCACAGTGATGGGTTTATAACACTGGCCATCTATCCTGTAAAGCATCTCTGATCTACAGTAACACATTCAGCCTCAAACTGTCACAGACACATAGCCACTATAAGATGACTTGCAGATAGATTTGGGATTACAAAGGACATCATGTGACCTATGTATTCATACTAGACCATCATCTGCTACAAAAAATACTGATTCATCATAAGATACTTATTTTCTGCTTGTCACAATAGATATTTTTCTCAGCACACACTAATCGGGAGAGTTGGTGATCATCACAAAGCTTCCCCTTGAGATCCGCACATTTGCTTTGTATTCCAGCCTCCTGAAGTTGACATTGAACCATGCCAACAGACCCATGAAACACAGTATGCTTCACGATTGAAAACATGGTCTGTTGTAGGCTGTATATTAATGTATTTTATTTAATTTGTGCAATTAGCTAATTTCAACCTTACGTCATTTTCAAGTACCTGAAACTGAAATACAGCAACATGGAAGAGACTTAACACTGACTGCATGCATCACTATGTAGATATAAAACATTAACTGACCACATAATCACAACAAATTACAAAATGACAAGTATGTCGAATCATGCCAACATGAATAATGATGTATGGACTTTCTCCACTTAAAATACTTGATGAAATCATATATTTTATATGAATTACTCTGTCAGTTAATGTTTTATATCTACATAGTGATGCATGCAGTCAGTGTTAAAGTCTCTTCCATGTTGCTGTATTTCAGTTTCAGGTACTTGAAAATGAAGTAAGGTTGAAATTAGCTAATTGCACACATTAAATAAAATACATTAATATACAGCCTACAACAGACCATGTTTTCAATTGTGAAACATACTGTGTTTCATGGGTCTGTTGGCATGGTTCAATGTCAACTTCAGGAGGCTGGAATTCAAAGCAAATGTGAGGATCTCAAGGGGAAGCTTTGTGATGATCACCAACTCTCCCGATTAGTGTGTGCCGAGAAAAATATCTATTGTGACAAGCAGAAAATAAGTATCTTATGATGAATCAGCATACATCCATACATAGTCACCCATTACTCATTACATACTATACAATACACCAGTTAAGACTGGTACATCAGCAATTAATGAAATGTATCTCTCTAAATGTTTTATGAAATTTGTAGTTATTTTATGAATTACTTCCCACGTACTGTACAAAAATTTTAATACATTTGTTTGTATGTCCTTCCATCACTGATTACTTAGTGTACAATATATGAGTTAATATGGTACACCAGCAAATAATGCAATGTATCTCTTTGACATTGCTATAGACAGTTCTGTGATGTCAGCTGTAAATTTCTGCAGTGTGCTCAGGAACACCATGCCATGCAGCGGCTCTGATGCCTTCTGATCAACATCCTCCACAACAGAATGATGCAGTCATGAATAGCCCAATGACGATGAAGCATAGCACTTGAATAAAGCAGCTGGACTCAGAGTGAGGTGATTCAGGTATCTGACTTTGAGTTATATACTGTCACTGGCTATTACAGAATGAATGGTGCATTGACAGATGCAACTAAGTGCATTAGACTGTCAGTTACTGAAGCTGAATGGTGTCACAAAATGTGGGAATAACATCTAATGTGATAAATTACTCAACAATTAGTTTCCCCTTCTGCTAAGGTGCTCCTACAAGGAAGTCAAGCAGTTTCATCTCACTAAATTTGTCCACATTGTATTTTGGACACTAAACCTTAGTTTTCAAAAAAAACTGAGGCCAGCAGTTACCACGTTTGAGCTCTTTCCTACTTCAACAAGTTGGCACAGTAATGAGAACATTAGTTGCTGACTGGAGTGTAGTGCAGCAAAATCACTGTGCTTATGGTTTTTTTCCCATGTCAATTACTATAGGTATAAAACTTGAGAGCAACTTTACTTTGTAAAACAGTCACAGGATAATATAAAAATATAAACAGGAATAATACAATATGTGGTCATACATAATCATAACACATATTGTTTTGTATTATCACTAAGAAAGTTCCTTACCATTAACCTATTCAGCAAAGATGCATTTTCATGAATATAATCCAAGTTTCTTTTCCAGTGACTATTATGCAAAAGGAATGTGCATGCACCCAAATGTCTTTTTTTCAATATACATGGTGTAGAAAATTTTTGTGTTTTGAATGCTTTCATGACATTTATTACCAGCTGCACTGTTAAGAGGAAGTTCAGGAAGAGACTGCCTGAATGAAAATATGGAACACTTTGTTTTATGATCACTTTTTTTTTAAGAATTAAAGCCCAATGAACTGAATCCTTCTACAAGAGTTACTTTTGAGTGGTATCCAATAAATATGTTACAGCACACTGAAATCAGTGGGTTATCCTGTGTAGTCTCCTCCTATCAGAATTCTATAAAATAATCATGAGAAAACCTCAATGTTTCTGTTGCTACGTAGATTGAATAATCAACTTTTGATTATCTTCATCTTTCTTCTAGGCTACAATGAAATTAATTTATTATTATGATAATTTTTTCCAGAAGTCAGAACCATCCTATACATGAGGGCTACCAGTAAACATTGCCACTAGTTTTACCATACTTGCCACCTCAAGTGACCCCTAATTGATTTACAACATAAAAACACTTACACCTACTGAAGAAAATTAACTGCATAGCTCCTTTAAATAGAAAGCCATTCAACTACAGCAAAAATGAGCAAAAATTTCCCTATTCAAGAGTCTGTGTGTTGTCCTACAGATAATAACGGTGAATTCTATTTGCAGAAAGGTATTTTCTTCTACGAATGTGTCAGGAATACACTTTTGGTGTTGTCAAGTGTACATTCACAATGCCTTGAGAGATTATCTGCCACACAGTAATTCCATCCAGTGTGAATGGTGGTCTGTTCTCTCTATAAGCATTTATATTATATTCAAGAATTTCCATTACCTGTATAAATATTTCATGAATCAAATGTATGTGTAACAACAGAACTTGAATATTCAGAGAAAATAAATTTTCTGTTGGTGCTTATGAGTTAACTGATTCCATGTCAGGTCCTTCTTGTTGTAAGTGGAGACATATGCGAAGAAACCTTAATGATATGTAGTTCTGGCTGATTGCTCTGGAAATCAACCTTAGATAATCTCAATTTCAGAATACTGTGAAAGCTTCACTGTCATAATCTTACTAGGTTAAAATAAAAATTACCCCTCAGACTCTTACTTTTTTTGCTTCTTTGTTGTCTCCTGAATTGCTGCAATAGCAGTCTGAGCCGCACCAGCCAGCTCTTTGCCTATACTGAATTCATGAGCATGGACACCTATGTTTATGGCCTCATACGAAGCCTTCAGGCTTGCAGTTCGGCGTCCCTGCTGCATCTGCAGGTAAAAGCACAATATCACCTTAAAATGATTCTTTCACACAAGTACACAAAATATATAAAACATAATTAACAAAACACAACATGTTTAAATTACTCTATCTTCCCTCATCCATTACATTCTATTGTTCACTTCATCCTAGAGAGTCCTAATAAAGGAGTTTTCCTGCCAGAGAACTTCATGACT
Source organism: Schistocerca cancellata (assembly GCF_023864275.1). Lineage (NCBI taxonomy): Eukaryota > Metazoa > Arthropoda > Insecta > Orthoptera > Acrididae > Schistocerca > Schistocerca cancellata. The sequence continues at coordinate 217,294,526 of NC_064629.1, read as the reverse complement.
GATGAAGGCGATCTACGTCACAGTGGATGTGTTCAATCTGAACTAAATAATGTAATTACACTGTTGAAAGGTGATGCAATGTATTAAAAAACCTCACTCATGGAGAGAGAATTTGTTTCTGCTGCAATCACTTTCTTATTAGCCAGCCTGAAGCACAGAGTGACATTATGAAAATTATTATGTCTATGGGTTATGAAGCATTACAGTCACCAGTGAAGAAGAAATAAAAGAGGAAGAGGAGGACCTCCAAAAACGTTGTACAAATTAGAAATTGATTTATATTCTAGTCCTGAAGTACCTGAATTGAAGCTTGATCGAAAAACTTAGTTTGGTAATTCTCCTGATTTTCAAACTGCATCCAAATTACAAATAAAACAAAGTGACATTCATTGATGCTCTGGCTAATTCATGTTACAATAACAACAACAATAACAATAACAATAATAATAATAATAATAATAATCCCCTGTTTATGCACTAGTGACAGAAAATAAAACATGAGAGGGTGAAACACATTATTTTTTAGATACAGAAGCCAAATTGCAGAAGAATTATGAACCACACTTTATACTTTTATACTACCAGAAATCATTAAGCAAATCTGTAGAATGAACTGATTATTATTGGTCTGGCAGAGTTGCCACCCCAAGTGTTGCCACCCCAGGTGTGATGATTTGACAGTTTTCCACACATCTCCTGGCAAATGTTGAACTGCTTCCCTATCTCCATCTCAAAAACCATGAGACACAAATAGTTGAAATATGAATTCCAACAGGAAAAAAGTTCACAAATAGATGGTGCACACAATCTTCCTCCCATAGGATAATTTATATTAGTGGGCGTAGGTACAGCATCCAGGCACAGAATTAAAATTACAATAAACGCCAAATCGTGTAAGAGTGATTGCTGATGATTAGTGATGCCTGCCATGGAAAGGGTTGGGGAAGGGTGACTGATAGCTAGTAAGGAGAGGAAACAAGTGCCTGGGACAGGAATGCTGTACAGATGAGCTAAAACTGGCCGTGGCTAGGGAAGTTGTGCATGGAGCACTATGTCTTGGATAAGCGGATTGGGACGGGGAGATAGATCAGAGGAAGATGGAGAGTGTGTAGAAGAGTGTGTCAGCGCAGGATGAGGGAAGTTACTGTCATGGGCCGTGGGAGGAGGTGGGTGTGGGGCATGGTGTAGTGGAGGGTGAGGCCAGGACGGCTATAAAATCCAAGGATATGTTGCAAGAACAACTGCCATCTACACAACTCAGAGAATCTGCTGTTGTGGAGATGGATCTAGATGCCATGGCTTGTGAGGCATGCTGTGGGCAGCAGTGTTTTCTGCCACTGGATGGTCAACTCTGCTCTTAGTCACAGTTTGGAAGTGGCCATTCATCTGGGTGAACAGCTGGTTGGTGGTTGTGTCCAAACACAATTTCAAATGAAAATGTTATAGCTACCAACTGATAAGGACATCAAGATCATTAACTTTCATCATGTAAATATAAGGTGTGCACGCACGCACACAACGCGCGTGCGTTACTACCTGTTGGGTTGCAGCTATAGCCTGAGAAGCAGCAGCTGCAATAGCATTTCCACCTGCTCCTATGTGACCTAAATTGTATCCCACATTCGATGTATTTGCAGGAGTAGTAGAAGGAGTCACTCTTCCTGAAACTGTAGCTGACTGACGTGGGTCTGGAACTGGTAACGATTTTTCAACACACATTCTTTTCTCTGCTGCATGTGCCGTTGACACTGATTCACGTTTCTTTTCTGTGGAAAGATAAGCGGATATCAATTTTATCTTTTAAATTTGTAACATACATGCAGAAATATTTTTTTATTGTTTCATATAATATGATATACTGTTGAGGATGATGACAATAAAGTGAAAGAAAGGATAAAATGGAGTATCACTCATTACAATGTGAACCAGTCTGCGAACAAATTACTGAAGTCAGGTCAACATACAATACAGCGTTTCCCAGGAGAAATGGTTAATATTGAGGACAGAAATGTGACAGGAATGATCTATCAAAGCAAAAAAAGTCTAGTAAACATGGGCTCTAAAATACATGGCTTAAGGGTTATGAGCACTACTTCACCTGAAACAAATCTCTTCTACTGCAAGCTCTCTTTTTTTTTTTTTTTTTTTTTTTTTTTTTTTTTTTTTTTTTTTTTTTTTTTTTTTTTTTTTTTGTATCTTGACCAAAAAAAGGGAAAAATATTCAGTAAACATGAGCTCTAATATGCATACCTTAAGAGCTATTAGCACTTGTTCATCTTCGCTACATGAAACACATCTCTTCTATGGAACAAATATCATAGCTCTTGGGCCACGTCCTATGTTAAGTGTCAGAAGTGACTGACAGTGAGCAACCTCTGGATATGTGACACTCCAGCAACAAGTGGCAGCGTTGGGCAATACACTCTGGTGTGTCGTGTGAGCGACTATCTCTCGCTACAAGATGGCTACCAGAGCCAACCAGCTGTTTCTATAAAATGGTACCCCTAAACCACAGAATCTTTTATCTCAAGAGTAAGGCAACAAAATTAGCTTTACTTAAGCAGATAAGTCAATAAAGGAGCACTGTGCATGAAATTTACAAAGGGAGGAATATTAACGGAGAATTTGACAATTTATATCATCATCTACGAAGATCACATGACAAATTCCTTGAAACTATATGGACGAGCAGAGAGATGTCCGACTATCTAATCAATAAATTAATGACAAATGTTTTTTACATGACCAAACACTTTCAACAGCCTATAAATGCAGAAGAACGGCTGGCTAGTTAAATATAGATGAAAGAGTTCTGATCTGCAGGAGGTGTACGGGGTGTATTGGTAGTGTCGCAGCCTAGTAATATGGATCATTGTTTGGTCCTGGGTTCAGGGCTGGCTGCTTCTTATATTTTAACTGGCTCAGCTGCAATCCTGTCACCAATTCTGTGTACTAAGTTTTATCTATATTGTTAACACTGCATCTCAAATTATATTTTTTAGGTCTTGCCAAATAAGTGTCAAGGCCAAGTATTTCAATTAATCTAAATAATCTGCATAAGTAAAGAATAAAAATGTTCTGATAAAAGTGAAAAGTTTTGTGAAATGATTTATTTAAAAGTAAGAAATAAGAAATAGAGAAATATCTGAAGGACGTCGCTTTCTGTACATGATTTTAACCATCATTCGAAGGCATGTAAAATGTTTCTCTGCTCTATTTTATTTCTTTTAGACAAACCATTTCACAAAATATTTGACCAATTTCTTTTACTTTTCTTTATTTTCAAGTTTTATTCACAAAGCATGATCTTGTTGACACCTCATTTGCCTTCCTAGTGTCTTCTGTTCCTGAAATTCCTCATACGGATTTGAAGGAAGCCTTTTTGACGGTTAAATATCACACCAAAGTATCTTTTTATGCTCAAAGTAGCTAGGCCTTGAAGAGATGAATTTTTTTGACACTTCATTTACATAGCTAGCAGCAGCAGCTGTTCATTAAATATTTCAATTTTACCTCAAATCAGCAGTTAAACTTTCCTTAATTACCCTGATTACTTTCAAGCAATTAATTATTTACTTGCAATACTAGACTGCACACTGGTCATTTTGAAATACCGTTTGCCCATTCCTCACTCTTTATTTAGCTATGAAAATTTGGACGAAAAATCACTGTGGAATTTATGGGGAGTATTGCTTCCGTTCCACTCAAATATTTGAGCAAAACATTTCAAGTGTTAATGATACAACAAAATACATCCTTTCTGTGTGCTGTCATTTCCAAAAAAAACCTTGTTTCGATATCTTGAACTGTTTATGAAATATGATGATTTTTACAACCACTTGATTCCCAATGAGCAGGAAATGATTTGGATGCGTATTAACAACCAATATCTCAAGAATGGAAACAGTTATCATTCCGTTCTCAACTTTAAATACAATTTTGATATGTTGGCTGCATTTCATATGAAATCATGTATGGTCTAAAATGAATTATATGCAATGTCTATGCATTGCGATTTTATCTCTGCAAACTCATAAAAAATTTCGTGCAGTCATTTACTTAGTTTCATACAGCACAGTAAGTATGACAAATAATGAAAATAAATTCAGTCCTTCATCAAATGAAGATATCAATCCATAAAGTGTGGAAGAATCAACTTTTTTTTACCACATAGTTTGCTTAAAATCCGATGATAAGTATCTCATAGCAGCCAGCACATCCGTTGCAGTGCTTTGCCAAGAAGACTCGTACCCGTCACTCTCACTGTCATGTGTCTGCAGCGACAAGGTTCAAACATGTCTGAATTTAAACGTCGCAAGCTGCAGCAGAGGACAGGCAGTGCCATGAATGTTACTCACCTAGGACACTTCCATAACTATATCTGAGGTAGTGTTTTGTCATTTGAAGCTGTTGCGCACTAACGGTCACTTCTGTCGCTTACATAGGATGCGATCTTTAAGTACTGTTTTAGAACCCATGTTCACTTGAATTTTTTGCTTCAAATGATCATTCCTGTCATATCCCTGAACACTGACCATTCCTCCTGGGACACCCTGTATAATTAACTGCGATGTATTACCAATACAATTCAGAAAAATGTAGTCTCAGTTTAGTGCACGTACAGTAGTACTTCATGCATGATCATCTTTACATATAGTGTTAGAGAACTACAGTTATGTACTGTATTAGCATAAGAAGCTATAGTAGCATCTGTAAATACTGTATGTTAGTTCAAACACACATGCAGCAGTGAAATGTTCAAAAAGCAGTTGCAGCCTTATCAACACAAGAAAAATCTCAATTTTCATGGCTACAGATATTAACAAAAATCTTGAAAGATTTAGTACAATAAGGATTGGTAAGGAACACACTACTCTCAGTATTTTTTTATAACAGAAATATGACTCATAAAATATTCTATTTGACTTCAGTTTCATAAATGACTACCAGCAACACCATGTTCTGTAATCCCTGCATGGTTGTAGTTAATTACTAGGAAAAGGAAGACCACGATTTGACATTCAGTCGTTACCTCACTATTAACCCTCTGGTGGGCATGCCGCGGCATACGCACCACAACACTTTTGATTGTCCACTGGCTGGTGCTAGTTGTCAGTTTCCATGGAATCTAGTATGCAGTCTTCATCCTACATGAAATGTGTGTAACCTTGTTTGAAACCAAACCTGGCCATTGTTCTGTTGCAACAGCACTGTCAACTTCAATTCTGTTTCTGCAGTGTGACTGCCACCACGCGCTTAGTCATGTAATTATTTGTTCAACATTATATGCATATTCTTGTTTAGAGTGTTATTTTTTTGTTTTATGGGTACACAATATTTATTTCCAGGGAAAGTGATATTATAGGGGATCCTGAAGAGATCCTATGAATTCTAGCGGAAATTTTGGAAGATGAGTTGACATGTGATGAACCTGAAATCGATTTTGATATGGAAGAGGAAATTATTGAAGCTGACAACCACAGTAGTGAATCCGAACAGTCACAGGAAGAAGATGACAGTGAAGAAACAGCAGCACATGATGTTATGAAAGGTAACTATACATTCTACACTCCTGGAAATTGAAATAAGAACACCGTGAATTCATTGTCCCAGGAAGGGGAAACTTTATTGACACATTCCTGGGGTCAGATACATCACATGATCACACTGACAGAACCACAGGCACATAGACACAGGCAACAGAGCATGCACAATGTCGGCACTAGTACAGTGTATATCCACCTTTCGCAGCAATGCAGGCTGCTATTCTCCCATGGAGACGATCGTAGAGATGCTGGATGTAGTCCTGTGGAACGGCTTGCCATGCCATTTCCACCTGGCGCCTCAGTTGGACCAGCGTTCGTGCTGGACGTGCAGACCGCGTGAGACGACGCTTCATCCAGTCCCAAACATGCTCAATGGGGGACAGATCCGGAGATCTTGCTGGCCAGGGTAGTTGACTTACACCTTCTAGAGCACGTTGGGTGGCACGGGATACATGCGGACGTGCATTGTCCTGTTGGAACAGCAAGTTCCCTTGCCGGTCTAGGAATGGTAGAACGATGGGTTCGATGACTGTTTGGATGTACCGTGCACTATTCAGTGTCCCCTCGACGATCACCAGTGGTGTACGGCCAGTGTAGGAGATCGCTCCCCACACCATGATGCCGGGTGTTGGCCCTGTGTGCCTCGGTCGTATGCAGTCCTGATTGTGGCGCTCACCTGCACGGCCTCAAACACGCATATGACCATCATTGGCACCAAGGCAGAAGCGACAAGAAGGAAATTTACCCTAAATTTCAGGCTAATAACACAAGGGAAAGCAAATCGACAACCAATGGCTTTCAGTACGATTTCTGTTTATCTTCAACTGTCACAAATATCTCTACGATGCATGATACAAATGAAATTGAAGTCGAAAGTGGGAAATCAGCAGTAAATTTAGACTATAGCAGAACCAAGGGAGGAGTGGATACTGTGGATCAGATGTGTGCATCATATACAACAGCCAGAATAACCAGGAGATTGTCGCTGGCCTTATTCTGTCAACATCTTGATATTGCAGGAATAAATTCGAACATCATCTTTAACCGCTACCCAGACAATAAAAAAACCTGTCGTGTAGTCTTATGAATGCTCATCTAGGACAAAGAGCAAAACTAATGAACCTTCCAAAAGATGTACAGATATTTCTTGAAAAATTCAGAAAAGGAGGCCCAGTTCCTGACAAACCTTAACCTGGAATATGTCACATATGTAGACGAAACAAAAATGCCGGGACGAAGACATCGTGCAGCAATTGCGGAAATGTCAACAAGAAGCATTCTCGTCAGAACGTTATGTGTTTATCTCGTGATGCTAATGACCAGCGGATGGAAGTTTGTTCTGTCTGAAGATGTTTATTTATGTAACATATTTTAATAGAGTTGGCTAATTTTTTTTCTTTTTCTTTTATCTGAAATAAATAATTAATGCAATGACATGCGGTTTCATTTCAGTTTTTACCCTTTGGTTTGCCTAAAATCAGTGTGAAGACATAATTGTGGTGTAAATGCCGGGGCGTGCCCACCAGAGTGTTAATGTCTGGGCCATCAAGACCAAGACAACTCACTTGACTGTGCACCAGTAATTTGACAGTTATTTCTTGCCTGGACAGCAATGATGACCTCACATATTAGCTCTTTTATCACTAAGCAAACCACAACTTCGGTAACTTCTGCTCAAGCTTTAATTCTATCTATTACAAACTGAGTACTGATTAAGTTTCTGTATGTTGTATCTCTGTCCTCAGCTCCGGTTGTCAAATGCTGAAATTCTGCATTTCTAATGTATAGCAACTATCTCATTGAACATTACTTGTTTTCGTAGTCTTCACAAACACTGCTATTGTCATCAATTTGGGCCACTCATTTGATTTGTCAGTATGACTACACCAAAACCAGCAGCAAACTGTAAAAATCAGTTGTACTTCCCTTGCAGTTAAGTCCTTACGAACTAACAAGCCTTGTGTTCAAACAGTTTATTGTTATGGTTTTTAACACTTTGGAACATTTCCCACTACAACACACAATTTATCTTAGAGAGTTAATTACCAAGACACGGAATTTACGAATGTGAAGGAAAATTACAGTAACGAAAAACTAAAAAGAAGCACCTATAAATATGTGGCACACGAAGTTTATATTTACACACTTCACTTATAGAGGGAATGAAAGGCAATGATTCAAAGCTGTGAAATTTAAGTTAGTTTAGTAAACATTGTAAACATGACTACAGCACTGATTGAGCACAATTTGTGCAATTCACTGAATTTAAGTAAGCTTCTGTTGCAGACTTGTGTGATGTTGGATGGCCCTTCTGAAGAATGGCCCAACATGTTCAACAACGAGGAGTCAGTCAGCTGTGTATTAACGAAAAGCAGAAAAGGTGCATGTATTCAATGGGCAAGTTCTGAATAGCAGCAGCATACTGATTTGCTCCCGAAACACTGTAATAGATGAGCACCCCATACTGATCACACAGTGCAACCAGCACAGATTTGGACCAATATTGCAGCTGAATCACATCGTCAGCCAGGAGCATCAGGAACTGTTTACTGGTAGATGGACTACAAGCAAAGACACCAATCACGAGGCTTCCTGTCACACATCATCGTCTTGCAGTGCACTTTCGATGATTAAACAAATTACATAACAGAAAGGGAAGGAAGAGCAGTGCATGTTGTGATTGATGATGAGAGCAGAGTCTGCTATAGTATTTGTAATGATTATTTATGAGTGCAATACTAGTAAATATACAAACAGAACAGAAAAAAACTGGCAACACCACGGAACAACAATGGAAGTGTGTATTTTGAACTGCTGTACATTAACAAATTTCTCTGAACAACGCTCAAAATAGTGTTTCAGAACTATCACCAGATATAATTCTTATAACATGCTTCTGTATTCTAAAATTATCATCCCAGTATGATGAATTTCCCAAAAATTTGATGGTGTAACTTATCAGTGGAATGAAAACAGAACAAACTAGTTTCTTTGTTTTTAAATCACTTACAGCTGGAATCACACATATAACAAATTGAGCTGAACTAAGGTTTTTCATTAACTCTAGGGCATGGGCTTTCTAATGAATGTAATCATATGTTTTGTTAAAATTCCTGCTGCTAGTTACTAGGAGGGGGGGGGGGGGCAGAGGGGGGGGGGGGAAGGGGGGAGCGATTTAAAATAAATAAATAAATAAATAAATAAAACTTTTTAAAACAACCTGTCCTATAGCCCTTACATAAGAAGTTCACTCCTAGAATATAAGTATTTTTCTGTCCTTACTGTTCTTAACATACTGCAACTCCAACATACTTTCTTGGGTTAATTTAGGTCTCTTTTTAATATGGAGTAAGCATTATCTTTGCTTATTGGATGGTCTTTGCATTGTAAACAAAAACATAGAATGTAAAGCACATGCCTCAGACTGAAATTCACATTAAGAATATGAAATGTTTGTGTGCCTTACAGATTTATTTAAAATGGGTGCACTGTTTTCACTCCAACAGTTTGTGCATTGCCCTGAAAAAGCCTAAAAACCAAAGCAAGACGGAGTGCTGTCCACTGAAACATGTAAACGCATGCATCTGTTTCAGCTTTTACCTACTCAGATATGGGAACACTAGCATGTTTTTGCCATCCACAAAACATACAGAGTGGCACTAAATATTCAAATATTCCTGTCCAGTGCAAGAGCTGATGAAATACTGATAACAAAAACATCAAATATGATTTGAAAAGTCAGCCATTTGAAGATGGGTATGATAGCTCAAAATCAGTTATGGGATTAAAGAAAGATCTTTTAAAAGTATTTGTAGAGTGGAAATCAATAATGGACTACATGTAAAAAATTATTTTTTAGTTAGACCTGAAAAATCAAGCTAATTGTCACTGCCAACAACCTGAAGAGCAAACTAAGCACTACAATTATTTCCCGTAGTGCAGATAAGGCCCGAAAGATAGCAGGATTGTTATGTGCTGGCCTACTGCTGAGGCTGAAATCAGGTTAAACGCCACAAAGCTTTGTAATCTTCTACAGCAGGTGACACAGATTTAGCACAGATTGAAAAATGTAAGAGGCTGGAAGAATGACAGAGCGTCAAGTACCTAAGGATCTTGTAAAACTTATGGAGAATGCAACACCTAACAATCCATTTGTGGTTACTATGCTCCAGCCTCAGGACTTTTTCGTTTTAAAAAAGTAGCCGACACACACAATAACACAACAAGAATAAATATTTCCAAATGTAGTTGAATTCAAGTGAAAAAAATTGCACCTGGTGTTGTCAAGACGAGAACAGTGTTTAACGAACTTGAAGACTGGAGCACCTACAAGATTTTCAAGGAAGGGGTTACCACTGACAAAATAAAGAATTTTATTTTAACATCACAACAATTTAAAAACAAATTGTCAGCTGAAGAGAAAAAGGATCTGCAAGAAATGCTGCTGTCTTTTAAAGTAGCTAACAGAACATTTTTCAAATAGTCAATCAATTAAAATTTCTTTGTCCTTCACAAAATTAAATGAAGGATCAAAAATAATTTAACCACAGGATAGTCTCTGCAAAAGATATCAATAAAATGATTATTATAAAAAAAACTTATGAACACTTGTGATTTCTTTCATCAGTATTTATCTTGTTTTTGCTGATACCTGTACAGCATTAAGCACGTTCTGTGTTTCTAAGAATAAAATATTTATTTTCAAAGGAAGGGAACTTCAAAAAAATCGCAATAGTTGTATGACTCTTGCTGTAGTGATAAATAAAAAATATTGTACCGGTTTTTTCATTAAAATAGTTTTGTCAATAAATAAATAAATAACTAAACAAATACTATGTAACTTGGAATCAGATTTTTTGGCACTTAGCCCATTATTGACTTTTACTCTACATTTGTCTTTGGTTGATTCTTCAACAATCCTTAATGGTCACATTGTTTGCAAGATACAGCATGGATAAAATAATATTCCTTTTTATTGAAAATTCAAGATCCGTAAATTAAAAGTAGTAAAACCATAAGACAAAATGGAACTAGTGAGATTCCAACATACCATAATGCGTAGCCCTTGGAACTGTGAAATTATAGTGGTCCTTCTGTTGCTTTGTGACAGATGGTTGGTCCATTTCCAAAGATCCTGAAACAGAAGTACTCGGTAACCAAAATAAACATGAAACCAAGGCCATGTTATGTATTCAAAACTATTAACGAATGTATGTCACAGGCCACAAAATAATTAATCACACTGAAGTGTAATATTGTCAGTTAAAATAAAAGATAAGATTTTCTTAACTTCTGGTTGCTTTGTGGACATAAATTTCATAACAACTGACTCCTTAGCAAGTAACACATATTTCTCTACAAAATCAGCCTTGATGCATCTGTACATACAACACTGCAATAATATACTTAAAACTGATGTAAGAGGAACAGCTTTCACCCGCATTAATTAAGAAACCATGAACAAACTATGAGGCACAAACAATAATCAAACAAACTGATTTCTTTTACTGAGTGTGAGGTAAAATGAAATAAAGAGAAAGAAGTCTGACAATAAAATTCAGTTATAAACATGAAAGTTTCATGTTGCACAACACAGTTAAGATAATATTTTTCAAGTGAGACAAAAACTTTTTTTTTTTTTTTGGGGGGGGGGGGGGGGCGATGGAGCAGGAAGTTGGTAGGTGTAAGTGCAGAGATTCAGAACATAACTATTATTATTTACTGAAATCTTTTTGTTTTTTACTTGGGATACAATATTTTAGAATTTGCAAATGAAAAACATACTCTTTTCTAATATTTCTGTAATTCCTCGATGATCTGCTTCAAGTTCATATTTAAATTTGAGAAGTTCCTGATCCAGTTTTCTCAAGTATCTTTCCACCAAGTCATGCATCTGGGTAGCCATTGCCACTTTTTCATCTGAAACAAGTATTTAAATAGAAAGAAATATTGATGATAAATACAAAGGACAAACTATAACTTATATTTGCATACCTGCAAAGTCCAGTGTTCTAATATAGTCTCGGCATATCAGCTGATATTCACGGTCTTTCTCATGTGCTTTCATTCTCCGCGCTGCGGCAAAGAAGAGCTTCACCCGTTTTTCAAGACTTTCAAGGTTATCTGAAAGAAATAAAACCAGCTTTCAATATTATGGCAGGCATTAGGCATCCTTTACAGTTTCAAATATAACTAAACCAATGGATAATAGTTTCTGTTAATATTATCCTAATACAGGAAATTGACTGCCCCTTGCTAATAGTCAATATAAATGTCAGTATTTAATTGAATTTTTCCTACATTATTGCATATAATTAAATTGTTTATAATTTATTCAGCTTGCTAAGAATGATGGTAAATTATTTTATAGGAAGGCCCTCCACAATTCACAGCAGTAGTAGAAGGACAGCTATAACAAAGTCAGGTAGTAGTAAGAATCAAATATATGTAGCTAAATCTTTTTTTCAAAAGCAATGAATCATTAATTTCCATTTCCAGATATTTTCATTTGCAGCTTATGTTATGACTACTGCCACTTTCAGTAAACAGTTATGTCAACAAGGTTACATATCTGAAGATTACATAAAAAAGTGACTCATTTCAACAGCAATCAGTCACAGTTCAATTAACAACAGGTTTTGACAGGCTGTTCTAGCAGCAGTACATGTAACACATCTCTAGTGGTCATTTAGTCTTAATGAAGCGGCTAATCTATACATTCACTTTATGTTTAACATCATTTGTATGTAACAATGGCTAATTTTTGTCATTTTAGTGGATTCCCAAACTAATTTGAAGTGGGGAGCGGGGGGGGGGGGGGGGGGGGGCATCTGGAGCATATTTTCTTTTAATCATCAATGGGCAACAAGATATCACCTGCTAAGTAGGGTGACTTCATGCTTCTGGCTGTTACTTCCTCAGTGGAGCTACAAGACTGTGCTCCCCTGCTTGAAATCCTTCACTCTCAGCTATAGTTCATCTGTATTGCTTCAAATAACATTATCAGGTCTTCTACTGATTAGACATGGTCAATATGGAATACTGTTTTCTGCATACTCTTGTGATATCTGCTATGACAGTCTACCTTCCAACATGCTAACTCCCACTTCTTGTTTTGAGTTTTGTAACATGTCATTTTTTGGTCTTGTATTATAATTTAAATACCAAATATCATAGTTTATAGATACTGCCAGAGCCAGTTCCTCTAAGATTATTGTGGGTGCCGCGAGCAGTGCTTTGAAAGATTACTTGACACAAATGCACTTTAAATACATATAATGTACTCAACTCTTGCAAAAGAACTCCTACAGTGTTGACAACTTGTGGCAGCTGTGGCTACTATAAGCAGAGGCCCAACATGGGCGTGCATCTAAGTACACTGTCGACACCAACTGGTGAAACGCAAGTAATCTCAACTAGAAGCACTCTTGAACCATTAGCAGTGAGGACATAAGATTTGGCTCCTCAGAACATCACATTCACATTCACCATACCACATCATAATATCTAGTAACAAACTTTGTTGAATTTTTCATTGCTTTCTGGACATTTCTGTAGCGCTTTTACCATTTGTGTGTGTGGATATTTCTGTTTCAGATCTGTGATTTCCATTTTCTTTCAGTTAAGTTGTTCTTGCTGCCACATATTGATTTAGCTTTAGTATTTTTTGCTTTGCTATAGCTACCTTCAACCCCCAGCCCCGTGTATGCTTGCCCCGCACTTAGCTGTGCCACAACTGCCATTGGCACCAATGCTCGATCTAACACAGCTTCTTTAGTTACAGGTGCTAAATAATGACCCAGCTTACTGAGATGATGAGGGCCTTCATTCAAATGCAGACAGCAGCCAGTGAGAATCACAATCAGATGCCACCACCTAGGCAGGGCCACTACTTAGGCAGCCATCATTACTCTCTCCATTTCACCTATCTGAGGAGGACAAAGAGGGCTGGATAGAGTACTTGGCCCAGTTTGAAGCTCATCTATCTGCACACCAAACACTAGGTACTGTTAAACAACCCCTTTTCTAATCAATGGCCAGAGTGTGAGTGTATACAACATGCTGCAAATTGGTCCCCATTCTGTGGCCAGATCTTATACAATACGAAGAATTAATTTATGCTTTGAATAGATACTATGATGAGGAAGTCCATATGGTGGTTGCTTGGTTTAACTTTTTTCAAACTAAAGAAGCAGTCAGGACAAAATTATAGAAAGTGAGTGACGGACTTACATGGGCTTACTAGGTAGTTTAACATTAAATATGAGTATGGCAAATATATTTTGACCTCATGATATGTGACACTATTACTCAGAATGTGGGTGATAATAGAATAAGGAAAAACACTCTCAAGTATCCCAACCCTGCTTTGCAGCAAGTTTTGCAAATTATTGACTATCAAGACTGTTGTGACAGTGTTGTAGATAGTTCTCAATCAAAATTTTCACTGTGACACCTAGCAATAGCACTGCACATCCACGTAAACATACCGCTTAAAAAGTCGAGCATACAGCAGCCCATGTGGCTCAGCATAGTCACCCACGTTAACAGCCAGGTTAGCAAGGTACTGGCATGAAGTCTTGCCCGCACTGCTCCTCAGTGCATAAGCATCACACATGCCTGTCACAAAACGCAACTTGTTTTTCATCTAGCAAGAACAGATATGTTCAAGAAGTATGCTTCCAGAAAAAGAAGGCTCCCTCTCCTACTATATGCCCACAGAAATCAAACTTTGTTGTACATGTTGTGTATTCTTAACAAAACAGTGCTTCTAGTGTGGATCAGAAATATGGTAGCTGTGCAATTCAAAAAATCAGTAACTTCTTCGGTTCATCACCACTCGAACAAACTCTTTGTAGACCTTGTGATACCTGGCCAAACTATTCAGTTGCAATTAGATATGGGTGTCACAGTTTCTTTGCTCAGTCACAATACTAATGATCTCCTTCGCAAGCCCAAGCTGTACAAATCACACACTATGCTTACAGCAAATGATTGACAAGACATTCCAGTGCTAAGTTCTTGCAGCTTTCCTGCTGTGTACCAGAATTTGCAAAAGACTGTATTCACAGAATAGTGCAAGTATATTTGGCCTTGATTTGTTTGGGTGCGTGTGGTAGAAAATGTGTTGTCAGTTACTCCCTTTGATTCAAAGGACAGTTTTGCTCACTTGTGTGCTGGATTCAAAGACTTGTTTGCAGTCAAATCTTCTCATTTCGTTGTGCATGTGACCATAAAAGATAGTGCACAGCCACACTTCTTCAGGGTTCACACTGTGCCACATGCGCTCCATGAACAGGTTGCTCAGGAACTTTCACAGTAGCAGGACAGTGGCGTTACGACACCATCACAGGCAGTTAGTAGGTATCTCTATTAGCACTGATCAAGAATCCTTCAGGCAAACTGGGTATTTGTGCAGACTTCAAGGCAACAGTGAACCCTCATACAGTGATCGATTCATTTCCTTTACCTCTACCTGATGAACTTATGGACCATTCGGGAGCTGATCGTTACTTCTCCACGACTGATTTATGTGATGCCTACTTCCAGATACCTTTAGATGAACAATCACAGCAAGTGTTTGTCATTAATACACAAGAGGACTCTTCAAATTCCTTTGTTTGCCTTTTGGAAGTGCATCTGCACCAGCAATTTTCCCATGCTATTTGGAAGAATTAACTGCATCTGTGCCTTCGTATACACATTATTTAGACGATATAGTGTATCAGGTGGCACAGCAGATGAGAACCTTAGTAATTTGTGCACCCTGTTCCAAGTCAGGCCTTAAATCCAACACAGACATACGTGTGTTCTTTAAAACAGAGACTGAGCAGTTGGGGCATGTAATTAATAATCAGTGTGTTCATCCAAAGCAGTCTCACTAGCAGGCCATTCGTGACATCAAACCTCCAAGGTATGTTACTGAATTACAGTCAGTGCTACAGAAGCTGACATATTACATCCACTTCATTCAGAATGCAGCTCAAATTGCGGCACTGTTGCACCACCTTCAACACAAGAATGTACCTTTTGTGTGGTTGCAGGAATGTGATATTGCTTTTTGATGCCTCAAAGAAGCTTTTCTCAGTGATCGTTGCCTAGTTCATTTTGTTCCTTCCAAACCTGTAGTCTTGGCCATGGATGCCTCTATGTACAGCAGTGATACTGTACTCTCGCACAGGATTGGTTCTGCTGACAGACCAATGGCCTTTACCTCCAAATTGCTAAACAGAGCTCAGAGCAACTATTTTCAAATGGAGAAAGAGGCTCCTGCTATTATCTATGGATACACTAAATTTCATCAGCATTTGTACAGAAGGAAGTTCTACTTGGTCACCAACAACAAGACTTCGCAGACACTTTTCAACACGGTCCCCAATTGCATTGCACAGGAATTGCAACACTTATCATTCGAAACATCTTGTTGCCACACTGACGCAAATGACTCTGACGCACTGAATCAGTTTCCATTAGATCACCTGAAGATTGCCCATGCCACAGTACTGGATACAGACTTGCAGATTCTGTTGCACTGTCTTCACTGGTTGGCCTCGGACCACGAAACATACTGTTAGCCCAGTAGTTCAAAAATACTTTGCACGTCGGCACGACTTGTCTGTGCTACAAGGTGTCACATTTCTATGCACTGAATCTGAACAATCATGTGTTGTGATTCAAAATGTTCTCCAGAGACATGCTCTTAGTTTGCTTCATCAGGGTCACTGGGCATAGTCTGCACCAAACTATTAGCTCATTTTCATTGCACATGGTTTGGCATGGACTCACAAATAGAGTAGATTAGGCTCAGAGCCATGCTCACACGACATACCAGGCAGCCCCTCCTCAACAGTCCTTTAATTAGCTGAAGCCTGACACACCTTGGCAATGCCTGCATTTGGATTTTGCTGGATGCTACTGGAACACTTGTTAGCCAATTGTCATCGATGCATATAGCAAGTTTCTTTTTGTGGTTCCCATGTGCTCTACAATAACACAGTGCACACATCAAGCTCTGCAATCCATAATTTTGCCTTCAGAGTTTACCAGAGTGGCTTGTGACTAATAATGGACCTCAATTTGTGACGCACTTTTTACACAGCAGATGGATAAACTACACACCCACCACACATGGGACTAAGCTTTGCTGCTATTCTTGTCATCCTACTGCTCCCAGCATCACAACAGCGCATGACTGGTGGTGTTGCTTCATGGACAGCACCACCACACCTTGCTCCAGTTGCTGCACCCACACCGGCAGCTAGCACCTGTCACTGGGAATGTGGCAACATCATAAAGTTGCTTGGCAATTGCACATTTTTGATACAGGGTCCAGGAGGATTGCAGCAATGGCATCCCAAGTCAATTTTGCAGCTGTAAATTGCATGATCCTGTCGCCAAGCAAGTAGCAGACGTCCACAGTTGTTGGTCCCCTCCACTCTGCAGCTAGCCAGGGGACCGTCACTCCTCTTCAAGACACATTTGCAGTTTGATCAGCAGAAGACCTTGTACCATCACTGGATGCAGGCGCATGTCCTCAGTCTCATTTCTCGGCTAGTGTCCTGGGTAGGTCTTAAGGCAAATGCCATGATGCAGACACGAGGTTGACTCCAGCCACAGCTTCCGCTCCTTTCTCCTCACCACTTCCTGCAGCCATACTCCCCCCTCCCCTCCCCTGCCTGCCAATGGTGCAAAGGTTCAGGAGGGGGGCGGGGGGTAGTAATGTAACTTATTGGTACTGCCGGAGCTGGTGCCTCAACGATTCTTGCGGGTGCAGGGAGCAGCACATCGAACATCACCACCAAAGACCTATCTCCAACCCGCCAACCAATGAAGACTACCAGGACAGTGTTATAAGTGACAGAAACCTGGGCACCAGTCAGCTAGTTCAATATTGCTTCTAGCCAAGATTATCTGTGTGCCACTAGTTGGTGTCAAATGTTAACCGAGTTCTTGATTGCTAGCTCTACCATCAAACATTCAGTGTACTTAGATGCATGCCAATGTCGGGCCTCTGTTTATAGCTAGCCACAGCTGCCCCAAATTGTCAACAGTGAGGCAGTTCTTTTGCACAAACCGAGTAAATTATATTTATTTAAAGTGCACTTGCGTCAACTAATCTTTTGCTTGCCTTTTATGATTCCTTAGGCGACAAATCCTGTGGCCACCTTCCACCCATTTATCATTAGCAGCAAGGACGTAACATTTGGCTCCTTGGAACATAATAGTTACTGGTTCACATCATAACAAGGATAGAAACTGTTTTATTTGCTGCTACAATTCCTTACTGATGTCTTCATTTTCATTCTAATTCAAGGCAACACCTAGATTGCTTGGTATATCTTATGAACTCTGAATAAAGTTGCTACCCACTGTGAAACTATTTCTGACACTTTTGGGACTATACAACAGTGGAAGCCTCCACGTATACATGGCTTACCTTGCAGTGAATCTCTGGGCTTACACAGAGACCCAGCAGGCTTTGTGTGTGAAATCACCAACCAGGAAAAATACCTGTGGTTTAGGCAAGCAGTTTGGACATGAAGACAAGAAATACTTCTTACTTTTGGCACATTTATTTGAATTAGCAAACTGGCACTCAAGATCATGGAATATGTGAAATACAGGTAGCATATTCGCAACTGCAAATATGAACAACCATCAGCTGTAGAGTGGAATGACGACAATGAAAATTTGTGCCAGCCCAGGACTCAAACCCGAATTTCCTGCTTATCGTGAGCAGTCACCTTACCATTTGGTTATCCGTGCATGACTCATGGCCAGACCTAAACTTCCGTATGTCATCAACCACACATCTACGACCTGTGCTCATACATCTGATATGTACATTCCCATACAGGTGAGACATTTTACTTGGAAATAACTAGCCTCGTGTCGGCGGATAAATACATATTGCAGTGCCTGTGTTATTCTCAATTATGATGCATCATAATGGAATTGCATCTTAATTCATAAAAACACAGGAACTGCAATATTGTATCATATTATGGAATACAGGCTAGGTACTGATGAATACTGATGACATAAAGGGGATTTTCACATCACATAGTGGCAAGACTAGTCATCATACATCCATGGCAGCAATACAACGAACCCTCAACATCCACAGAAACGTACTGTGACACAGTTCAGACTAAACTGTGACAGGACATCACAGAAATATGATATGCATGGTAAGCCACTATGGAGCAACTTAGAGTGCCTTCAAAGGTCCATGAAGACAGTGGTCTATGGTATAATGGTTCTGACTGTGCATTTTGTGCATACTCAAATACTAGCAAATCAAGATAGCACATCAAACCCATTTGGATGACATTAGTTGTAGCCAGATAACTGACAGATCAGATGTCAGTTACAGTTTGTTGGAGGAGGTTTAGGAAGTAAATGTCATTTACAATGTGATTTCATGACTCTGAAGAAGATTCCAGGAGAGAGATTAATCAGCAGTATGCTACAGCAGAGACCCAGGATAGTTTTCTTGCTTAATTACCCAAATATATCTATCAGGCCAACACATGACCTGCCCATCTAGAGATTTTGCGTCTTGCACACTGTGAGCGAGCTCAGGAACAGTGGGGTAGTGTCCTGTACACAAAAAGAGTTGAGGTTTACCTATGCACGTGATTCCTATCATCTGCCCTTTTGGTTCACTCTGGAACACTTTACAACACTATCAATGTTGTGGGAAAGAAGGACTCTTTTGTGTTACATATGGACAGCTGGGGGGGGGGGGGGGGGCTGAGGGGGAAGCTAGTACCTGCAACATGAAAAAGGGGTCAGAGCCAGACTGGTGTCAAACTGACCTTGCACAGAACACTAGGTTGAAGGAATGCAACCCTAACATTGCCTCCATGGATCTTTGGTGAGCTCAAAGGGGCACTTTAGCATCAATGGCAGACATTACTGCAAACCAATCTGGACACCTGTTCCACAACATGGGGCACAATTATATATCCTGAGTTGCTATGCAAGTATATCACACTCTGCACTGATGCCACAAATTTTGTGCATGCTTTATGTTAATTAGAAAATCAACAAATGTCAAATTTTATAGTACCTTTGAACTTGTTACACTGGTATCTAGTATTGTGGTAATAAAATATTTGTATTCCTGACTTATTTTTTTGTTTAATATCTGCCTTTGCATTCAAAATCCCAAAGTAACAGTAGCCATGGTTGTGGGATCAATGACAGAAAATGGATTTGCACAAAAAGTGATTAAAATTTTTCCTGTATTCTGGCACATAACTGCAAGAATAGCTAGAAAGTAGGAACTTAACAGATTATGTAAGTAGAATAAAACTGATTCCCTCTTCAAGCTACACTGTTATAAATGAAACATAAATATATCATAGATGTTGAAAATCTGTAGTGGAGGTGGTAGTAGCAGCAGTACTGCAAAACAGGGACACTTTGTGCTTACTGGGGTAACTTTGCTCCAACTTTGAAACAAGATCCAATCCTGTCTAGAATATACTCTTAATAAACATTTCAAAACAGTTTCAGTTCTGTCCAACAGCTGACAGCTTCTGCTAGTGCATACATTTCAGTTATTCTGCTGCTTGCTATCTTGGTTATTTCCCGTTAATCAAACATGTACTACCATATTTTTGAAATAATTTTTGTCTACAGAAAGCAATATTTTGCTGCCAGGAAACTACTTAACAGGAGACAAATGTCATTCATGTATGTGTGGAAATTAGTTATCAAACCATACTCACAAAATTATAATTGACAGATTATTTATCACTGCAAGGTCATAAGCAGCCATGAAGATCATTTTCTGGGAAAACTGGTGCAACTTTCCACCACAGACAAAGTGGATAAAGTAGCTCCACACTATTTTCATTACTTTGTTTTAGACCTCATTCAACTTGGGATGAGTCTTCTTACACCGAAACATGATTGCTGTTAAGAGAATAATGCTGTTATAGTACGGTACAAGTGGCAATGAAAGCTAGGACCTTGCCGATATGCAGATACAGCACTGAAAATCTGAAAGAATTCCCGGAATCCATAAAAAATGGAACACTTGCTTCATACATCATAAAATGGTTCTCAACTAGTGCTAGTTACTAGTAAACAATGTAAGAAGGAAAAAATCCAGACTGTGCTTGATTATTCTAGGAATGAACATCTATTAGAAGAAGAAATTAGTGATGAAAGTTCAGATGAAGACTGGGAATCATAAGGACGAAATCAAATGGGAATGTTAGCAGCATCTACAGAGAATAGAGAGGCTCTAACAAAACTGTAAACAAACTGAAACCAATCAGCAAGCAGAATGGTGTGTTCATGGTTATACAGTATGTCAATAAACTTAACTCAGGTGTTTTTGAAAGTTTTAATGCATACTGTATAGTGCAACCATAAATACCATGATGCCATCTCTTGATAACCAGAAATGGCCTGTGAACAAAGATATATTTCTTCACAAATGGGAGGATATATTTGAAGGTACAAACCCCTCGTAACGCTTAAATGAAAGGGACATTTTCTCAGTGCCAGAACTGTTCGATGATAATGAGTCTAAACAAAATGTGTTCCTGGTGTAGTCTCTGACATACCAGCAAACCTAATGAAACATTGCCCTTTTCTTTGATAATAAAATGACACTTAACTTTTTCATGCTGGTTAAGTTTTTACATCTTAAATAAAATAACTGTACTACACTGAATTTTTATTATTTTTGTCCCGTTAATATAAAAAAATATATAAATGATGGTTAACTATGGTCTTATGACGTAACACAAAATTTTTAAGGAGCGTGGTGGTGGTGGTGGTGGTGGTGGTGGTGGTGGTAGTAGTAGTAGTAGTAGTAGTAGTAGTAGCAGCAGTAGTGTTCCAGGTAAATAGAGCAGATTATTACAGGGTTCAAAATACATGCCAAAATCGGAAGGCTCCTACTGAGCACCTATCAAATTGGCAAACTATGTTTACTTATGCTCTATGGTTGGATACCATCAAGAGCTATCTGCTGCAGGTAAGACCAACCTGGCAATAAAGCTTACTATTGGCTGCAGTGTTGTGGTGTAAGTCTAACTACAAGGATAAGCACAGTCTGGTGACCAATATCATGGCAAATATGCTGCACTATAGACAAATTTCTTTTCCTCTGGTATATTCCTGACTTATTTTCCTTTTGATCAGAGATAAATGAAGTCGCATAAGGTATTTTAACACCTTAGAACAAACTAAATTATAAGTGAGACTAACAAGGGATTGGTGCAATTTGACAGGTGGAAACCTGCCCTAAACTTTATTACGTAGGACAAATTCACCGAAAGAAACATAGTGACACAATTTTAACAACTGAGACAGACTGCAAGGATTTTTTTAAAAATTGTTAAAGTTACTCTTTTTTTTTTTTTGCATGCTGAACTACTTATACTTGCAGTTCGTACAGGCCTTCCTGCCTAGCATGTGACTCAGCGAGTGAGCAGAAGCAATCATGACAAGAGAAAACATTTTCACATTATGTGGGAATTTAAGCACTGAAATCATATCAAAAGTATTATTTATAACAATGTTTTTGAATTACTTCAATCTAACAGTGAAACATTTGCAGCAGTAACTCTCCCAAATGTATGTAGTGAGAATAAAACTGGTGGCAGGTTTTGATATCACATGACATATATTTCCCATAATTTCAATAGGTAATTTCACTTGTTGAAATAGAACAGTACACACAAGTACATCATGTTATAAAAGTTCGTGTAGTACAGCTCATTATATATATATATATTTTAAATTTTGTACTTTTTACTAATGATGAAACTGTTTGTCATTTATTCTTTACTGTCAAACTCGCATACCTTAACAAAATAATTGATGCGTTTATTGGAACTTCACAGTTATTACCAGTTTTATTTCAACAAAATTTGTATGGAGTGAGAAATGGCGCTGGCCGTTCTTCTTCATATTGTGCTGCATACCAGGCATACAAGTTCAAGTTTGCAAAACGAGAGTATGGAAACTGATAATACACAAATGACTAAATAATATAGTTCACATGAAAAATCTGAAATGACAATGGTCTATTGAAAAATACATTACCGAAAGGTCTTACTTTCCATCGAAGTTCCTGTATGCAGATATAAAGGTGTCAAAATAGTATCTCATTGATGCTTATCATCTACTGTTATTCAATATGAAAATGTCATAACAATCAGCTGTTGCATTCTTTTTTCTGCGCGAAAGGGAGAATCTGACTGTGTAGCAGTCACTGGAATAACCGCAAGCTTCACCTTCCTGTCAGTTACGAAATTTTCAACCGTATCACCTAAAACGGCAACTCTTCTATACGTCAACTTAAAATAAACTTCATAATTTTACAACATCCTATTTGTACGATTTCTTCAATCTGCTTAACCATCACTAGGAAACCCAGAAATAACCAATGTGCATTTTGCTTGTGAATTTTTGTATAATTCTTTCTTCCGCTCATACAATTCACCTTCTGATCCTACAAAATGGAACTGGCTTTTTACATGGATTAAATTAGGCAGCTTTTCCCATTTTTAACTAAAAATTTACAGGCTTTTCCTTGTCACTGAAAGTTATTTGTAGTATGGTACATCATTTCTTTGCACTTGGAAAGTAATCCTGGGGCGTTTGCTTATTGGCACGACCATAAATCGCTCGAGAAGGAGGAGCATCTAACGTCCCGTCAACAACAAGTTCTTTGGAGATGGAGCATGAGCTCAGAATAGGGAAGGATGGAGAAGTAAAGTGGCTGTGACCTTCCAAAAGAACTATCCCAGCATTTGCCTTAAGTAAAGTAGGGAACTTGTGGAAAACATAAATCAGAGTAGTCGGATGTTGGACCATCGTCCTCCAAATATGAGTCCAGTGTGCTGACCACTGCGCTACACTGCTCAGTTATTATCGCTTGTACCACAATTCCCAGTTACTATTGAAAAGTCATCATCATTTGAATGAGCACGCATGAAATTAAGCAGCAAATCACAGTTTTTACATTACATCTTGGTAAGGCTATGGATGAAATAAGGGATTTCAGATTAGTATGAAACTCCGGGACCTGCACAAAGCCAGTTTCTGTGAACAGGAATATAATACGGAAACACAATGAACATTAATTTAGTTTTTTCTTCACTGTTAGCACTTGATGTTACCACAAAAGGAACTGGTTTGTTTCTGAATACCAAATGAGTTGCAGAGTCCAGTGAATCGTATCTGTGAACAGTTGTCCCAGAGAAACTAAAACTGAAGATCACTTTACAAATTACGGTTAGGATGTGTCATGGTATCTGCTGATGCTCCATCAATGGAAGCCATAAGCCAATTGTGTTGCACATGAGCAGACTTGTGTCTTGAAGGAGTGAAGTGAGGAGCTGCTTTGGCCTCCTCCAAGTACTCAGAATTTAGAGTTTTCACTTTCAAAGATTACATTATTATTCTAGGATAAAATTTTGTTTTTATGGGAGCTCTAAGTCAGAAAGTGTTTGCACTGTGTTTTGTTGTAGTTAAACAACAATCTGTTATTTGTAAGCCATGAGACGATGTTACCTACAAACACACTTTGTAAATCATTCATATTATATTTCTTGTTTTTCAACTAGAAAAAAAGCAATCCTCTGACATGCTTACTAGCAAGTCAGTGATATATATTATAAAAAGCAGTGGACCCAGAACACACACCTGTGGCAAACCCCATCCCCACCTAACAGTGTCCCAATAAGATTCAAACTTGTCCTCTGTTTGTTGGCATTGGAGGACTCGTTTCTGCTTGTTATATGTTATATTTGACAGCAACAACTGGTGTACCATTTTCCTTTTTGTAATGTTTCAAATTGTGTTCAAAAGTACAGATATAGTACACATCCCCATAATCAAATGTTTTTGTCAAAGAAAAGATGATATTTACTGTCTTCTACTTATCATTTAGTCCTACATGCATCTGAGACATAAAACAATACATTCCATATTTTGTTGATGCCCTTTTCTGAAAGCCAAACAGTGACAGTGACTCTGAAACCAAAATATGTGTACTGAAAGGTGTTATTACTCTCTCTCTTCTACATTGCCTTCTCAAAAATACTGACAGGAAGAAAATTAGCTTTTAATTGTCTGCATGAAATCTTTATTCCATTATATGAAGTTGTTCTACTAATTAGTGTTTTCATATCCCTGGAAAATGATTGCCCCTGAAAGATACATTGCACAGATGGAAATACAACATCAATGTAGAGTGCACTGACTTTCACAAGCCTGTTTGGTATTTCATCATGTCCACGAGTCTAGCTTTCAGTGATTTAATAATTGATCAACTTCCTCAATTTGAATTAAGAAGGTCAGCCTTTAAAACTTTTCCTTCTACTAACAAAATTTTTTATTTGACTCCACAGCAACTGACAAAGTAGTTACCAAATATTTAATACAATGGTGGCTGGTCACTATCAGCTCCACTCTATCATAGGAAATGTGTAGTATGTTAAGGGATCTTCCCCTTGATAATTCTTTTATAACTACAACACAATTTTGTTTCTAGATCTCCCTATTCTTCTGGCATAAGATATTGTTTTATTCTATCTGATGACATTCTTCAGCACTGAGACATTGTCTGTAGTGAAATTCTGTAACTGGGGCACGACTGTCCTTAGCATTATGATATTGCTCTTGTTTTCTCATACACAAAATTCATATGCAATTAATTATCTAAAATGGTTGCTTATTAGCAATTAATTTGTTTGTAATTTCTTTCCTGGAAAAAAGTTATGAATGAAAAGGATTTGGTCTGCAGAAATACAAAAATGGGAGGAAATGGACCTCCCTCCCATAGAGTATGGATTTGGTATCAAGTGACCTTCATTGTTTCCAGAGATGACAGAATGGTTTAGAGGAGAATGTTTCACTTCACATGAGTTATCACAGATCACCATATAACATACCTCAACTGACAGACAGAAGATAAAAAGAAAGTTGGTACACGCCTATGACAAATGTCGCACTCACATTGGTGATTACGTCGAAAAATATCCATTATATGTATGCACTAGCTCTAACACAAACACTTTTTGAACACACAATGCCAGACCTGCATTTTGGCAGGTAGACTGGTGTGAGGGATTGTGTCAAGTGAGGTGGGTAAAGGTAGAAACAGGTGGGAAGTGGAAGGAGGGGCTGGGTAAGAGTATCTGATGGCTTGGCCTGAAGGAGACAGCAGGTGTGCAGGATAGGAAAGAAGAAGTGGTAGCGGGTGCATGGGATAGGAATGCAACAAACAGGCACCAGGGCTGGTGAGTTTGTGGATGATGATGATGATGATGATGATGATGATGATGATGTGGAGGAGTGGATTGGAAGAGTGTGACACAACAGAAGAAGAGAATGCTTGGTTGAGGGTGTGGGTGTGGTGGGTTAGTAGAGACTGAAGTCAGGAGGATTATGGTGAAGGTCTTACAAAGGCTTTCACAGAAAGGACCACCCCCAAGAAGCAGCTGCAAAGGAACCTCCTTTATCACTCAGTATCATCCTAGACAGCAGTAACTGAACCACGTCCTTTGCATGCACTTTGACTATTGACCATCATGCCCATAAATGAGAGACGTACTACTCATGATCTTTCCCAAACCTCCTAAATGGGTATTCTGCTACCCACCCAAACTAAACAACATCTTGGTCCGCTCCTGTGCCACTTCCACACCCACTCCTAACCTCTCGCCACCAAGGGTCCTATCGCTGTGAAAGACCCATCACGTACATCCTGCTCTGGTCCAGCCACAGGCTTGCCCATCTCATCAGATGCAAGGACAACTGTGAAAGCAGCCATGTCACATACAAGCCCTGTTGCAATATCTGCACAGTATTTTATATGGGCATGACCACCAACCAACTGTCCACCAGAACGAATGGCCACCACCAAATTGTGGCCAAGAGCAGAATTAAACACCCAGTGGCAGTACATGTTGCCGAACTTAACCAATCATTCAGATACTTCACCCCAGCACCAGCTTTTCTGAACTACACAGATGGGAGTTATCCTTGCAATGCATTCTTTGCTCTCATAATCCTTTTGGGCTTAATGTCCCTCTAACCAACAGTATCTCCGCGTGTACTCTGGCTTGTTAAACAATTCATCCGAAAGCTAGCAAAGTTTTCATTCTTGATGACTCAAGGCTTCTACTACTCAGTGAGCTGCCTCCTTTACTCCTAATTCCATGAACTATTTCATGTTCTATTGAACTGTACATGTCATTATGAGGAGTACATGTTATCCTAAAATGGGACAGATACAGTTCACCCACTCACAGTTCAAATATTGAGGATTATTTTGGTGTTATGGCACTCAACTGCTTGCTGAATATGAACATGAACATTTATTGAGCCAAACAAACAAGTTTTTCTTCTTTGAGAATATCTGGTCATGCCAATGTTTAGGGTTGTAATCAAGAATCCACCTCCATGCCAGACACGCACAGGGAGAGACAACCTTCCAATCCTTATCAACATTGGAACTGCATGACCTACAACTGTCAGAGATTGGGATTATTTTACAGTATTCCCTTTCATTATTTGCGGGTCTAACAGTGAGAGATGAAGGATGTTATTGGTGATGATGCACTGTTAGAGGGAATGTGTTACTATATAACACTTAAAATTATCATAAAATTGTTACTAAAATAGGTGAACAATATGTTTTATGATTAGTGCAACTAAAAGAGAAGTTACTAGGACCTGTATCAGTTTATATTGGACAAATCAGCCTACATCACTCAAAAGTCACTCCCCAACATATTAAAATAGAGGATAACAACTTTTAAGTGTGTGGGATCCACTCTGCTTGATAAACCATTTTTTGACATAAAATACAAATTAATATAATTGGGATAAACTGAATACAAGTACTAGAACTATTGCATCTAGACACGTGTAAAAAGGGGGATTGAGAGAGAGCCATCCACTATGAGAACACATTCTAATCTAAGAGATTCATCAAAATTTGAAAGTTTCCCCATTCCTCAAGGAAGTGACTAAAACAGAATCAACAGACATTCTCATAAGACCCATTCCTGAAGCTGGTGAAGGATCTCATGTGTCTTTCAGTGTCAAAAGTGCACCTTCAAAATGATTTCAACACAAGAAAGACCCTTATATGACTTTCTCTCATAGCAATCAGTTACTGACGGTGAACTGAAACCATGACAGGAAGCAACTCAAGATTCAAGAACCCATACAAGGTGGAGATTGACCATCCACTAAAGTGTCTTTCCTATGCATCTGTTGAGGGGGACACACTGGTAATTAGTTTGACTGGTAATATATTATAATAAAATGTTTTAAAAGAGACGCTTGTCTCTAAGTGTCAGAATACTGTCCATGAGACTTGATGTTATTAAAACAATCAAAATACAAATCATCAGCACTGAGTGAAAATAACAAAATGGAATAATTTGGTGTGGTTCTGATATTTCTTATGACACAGACATAGTAGCTTTCATCTCCCACATGGAGAACATACAGTGGTATGTTTCCTCTTTGTCGAAGGAGTTTAACTTTTCTAGCTTCATAGTTCCGTAAATGATGTGTAGTATCGAAGTTCATTTGACTGTGGTGGTGATGTTAAAAAAATAGTCTGCTGTGGCCTCTAAAAATACTCACCAAGACACAATCCCTCACTCAACATGATCATGAGAGGATGTGTACATCCCTTGCTAGAAATCCTAACAATTGAATCGTAAAACTTGGCTTGTGCTTTGTCATGTTGACATATTGCCTAATGCATAAATCAGAGACTTTCCAGCATTCTATAATTTTGATACAGTTAATGTATAATATTGATTTACAAGGGGGGAGTCAAATGAGAACAGGACAGATGGAATAAGAGTAAGTAAACTGTTTATTATTATAAAAGTAATTGCCATGGCTGTTAATTCATTTATCCCACTATGAGACAAGACATTCAAGGCCTTCATGGAAAAATGTTTGCTGTTGCCTAAGGAACCACGATTGTATCCAGATGTGCACCTCTCCATCCTAAGCAACTGAATGGCCACAAACATCTTCCTTCAGGGCTCTAAAATTATGGAAATCATATGGGGAGATGTCAGGACTATATGGGGGATGTTTAATGGCTTCCCAGTGAAACTTCTGCAGCATACTCAAAACAATCTTGGCAACATACAACATTGCAGAAGTTTAATTGGGATTGTGTTATACATGCTCCATACAATCCCAATCTCTCACCATGTGATTTCCATATTTTTGGAGCCCTGAAGAAAGACATTTGTGGCCATCGGGTTTCCTTCGGACGAAGAGGTGCACATCTGGGTATAATCAAGATTATGTGGGCAACCACAAACATTTGTCCCTGGAAGACATTGATTATCTTGTGCCACACTGGAATAAATTTATTAACAGTTATGGCAATTATCTTTGAAATAAGAAATAGTTTGCTTACTTTTTTCCGTCTGTATTGTTTTCATCTAACTGTCCCTTACAGTTCTAATAGTAATCTATCTAGGAGAAAAGATATTACATAGAATGTTCTGAATGTACATAATTGATTACATGATTCTGACCATGTCCAAAAGAACAGACACCACATATATATAATTAAGGCAAACATGGACAATGATCCCTTCAGTGCAGATGCACACCACACTCGAACTCTTATAGGAATGGCAAAACGCCACGAGTCATGAGGATAAAGGGCACGGGCACTATGTCAGTAGTGTGCACTTGGGTCTGATGGGAGGCTTGCTGCAGTATTCGTGCAGTTGCAATGAGCAGTGTCAAGATGGCTTCGTGGTCAGAGCATCTGCCTAGTGAGCTGGAAACCTGGGTTCAAATCCCAGCCTGACACAAATTTTCAACTTTGTCCACTTACGTAAATCAATGGTCACCAGCAGATAATGTCAACAATTCCTTTGTGTCTTGAAAAATTTATGGGTCCATGAGAAGGGCAGCAGGTTGGAGAGTAAGGTACAACCATCAAACACAAGAGCTTATATATGGCAAAGATACAGTGAAATATATTAAATCTCAGAAAATACATTAGTTCGGACACATGGAGAGGATGACAATGATAGGATGCCCAAATCAATAAAATGAAAGGCAGATTGTATTTCACCAGAGGGAAGGGCTGACCAAGAGTTAGATAGCTGGACAATGTGTGGACTGGCCTTACAAAGATGCAGATACAAGGATGGAAGTGAAAAGCAGAACAGAGATGTGTAGTGGAAGATTATTGAGCTGTCCAAGGCCCATCAACGCTTGTAGCACAGAAGAAGAAGAAGATGAATGCAAAACAGGATTGTAAAAACAGTGCTGCGAGTTATATTATAACTAACCTTAAATCAAATGAATAGTTGTGATATTTTGGGAGTATTCTGCCCCCCTTCCCATTTTACTTAGTGGCCTATGTTGTTATGTGTGACTGTGATCAACAAATGACTTTTAGGCAGTGGTTCCCAACCTTTCTTAGACCATTACCCCTGAGTGCAATTAGACATTAGCTACTAGTGTCCTCAGCCCCCCCCCCCCCTCCCTGCCATCTGCCATCTGGACCCCCTCCCACACATTATCACCAACTTTAGCACCTAACTAAACTGTTAGAATGAAAGACTTTTCTGGGAAAACTTTTAATTTTAAAATGATGAGGATGAATACTACTGCGCACATGTGTGTGTGTATGTGTGTGTGTGTGTGTGTGTGTGTGTGTGTGTGTGAACTGCTGCGCCGTGCTGTCAATTAATTCATTTATCTGTTTTGAAGCGAGTAAACAAGTAATTTCTGGCTACTGCAGGAACTGTCTACAACATGGGGTAGACATGTTCTTGAGATATTTAGCATTTGTTACGTATACATCTCACTTTTCTTATCAGCGATGTACGGGACAAAGCAGAACATACGTGTGTAATGGGTGGACTATGTGAGGAACCTGTACATCCATCACATTAACGTTACTGAGAAAAAGTATTATTAATAACTTATATAATCAATATTATAGTCTTACAAAATTATGATAATATTAATGATCTTTTGAAAATAATTAAGTTTCATGACTGAAATGGAACTGAATCATTTAGTTTTTACCCCTCAGGAAATTTCATTTTATCCCTCAGGTGATAATTACCCCCAGGTTGTGTAACACTATGATATTGTGCCAGCAGTTCATAATAATGCACAGCAGACCAAAGCGAGGCAAAACACACAAATAAAACTCTTAAGTCAATTTTTTACAAGTACATGGTTTAACAAATTAGAATGATGTTGAATGTATTTAAAACAGTGAAAAGACATATGCTATAGCATGTGCTAACAAAATGCTCCAAACCGCCTTGTATAAAAACAGGATTTTTCCAGGGCTCACACCACAGCTTATATCGGTAATACAAAGGTAGAGTCAAATGTTTTGGACAGCCCTTAGGCTACAAACCACCTGTATAGCCAACACAAGGATCATCTCGTTGAAACTATCCTACAGTACAGTGTCAATTTTTGAGTCTTACACATTTTCTCCAGATTAGGCAAATAGAGCAAATCAATTGGTTCTGTTTGCATTAGATGTGGTCTACAGTGTGCCTTAAGGGGCTTATGGAGGCACCATTTAATTCATGGGCAGTTCCTGAGAAAAAGTGAAACAAGCATTTTTCATCACTCGTTAACTGTCAGCGGTGAATATCTTAATAAGTAACTGCATCAAATTGCTCAAATTTTAACAATATGTTCTTTAGGAATTTTTCTAGAAGTGCCATCTTTCGAATTTTAAAAACCTTTATCAGTTATCGAGAAAAACCCCAAAAACGTAGTTTCTGAATATCAAAACTGAGCTGCAGGTTTCAAGTCAGCTACACACAGCAAATGGCTGAAATTTTTACAAAATATTTCCAAGAACCCAACCTCAAATATCTGTGAAAATTTTCTTGATATCCTTAACTGTTTCTGAGATACAGAGGGAGTGAATGAGAGAATGAGAATGGAGAGTGGGCAAAAGAGAGTGGATGGGTACGAGCAACTTACAGTGATGGACTAGTGGGTGTGAGCGAATTACAGTTAGAGGAGCTTGTGGGAATAAGAGGTGAGTTGCATGTTAAAAAGAGTACGAATATGTTCACACAAGAAAATTTTTAAAGGTGCTGAGGAAGGTCGAATAAGGCACCTAGCACCCCACTTTTCCGTCAACTTTTGAATAAAAAGGAGCATATTCACCTTTTTTGTGCCCCGATAGCAGCATTTTTCCACTGACTTTACATCTATGATCAATTATTTCTGGTGTTGCATAATGAAGCGTACCGTCAAATGGGGTGATTTCAGACACCAAGGTGAATTCGGACAGTATGGGTTATTTGCTCTTTGCCACTGCATAGAAACAAAGAGTTACTTATTTTAATGTCTGTGTGCTAGTTATTTTAAGTGCAAGATTGCATTTATCACTTTCCACAACTTTTATTTTGCGTCAATTGTTTCCCTAGGTGAATAACTGACAAACAGTCTCAGTGTTAAAAATCCATGCATTATCGTAAAGTGGAAACTTTCTATTGTTGCGTCAAGAGGGAAGTTATTGTAATCGTAATTGTCGACGCGCTCCATAACTAACGGCATTGAGACAATATCTGTACAAGTTTGTCGAGTTTCTTGTGCAAGGATATAAAATAATGATGGTTTTTGTAAATCTGTGTACTGTATGGGGTGATTTCGGATAATGCCAAGAACGTATAAGAGCAGGAGGGGATGGTATACCTAAATCAACCCTACAAAATAAAGTGCAGGAAGCACATCTGAAAAAAATGGGAGGACAGCCAGAGCTAAATAAAGAAGAAGAAGAAGAAATGTTGAAGCAAGGTATCTTGAGGGCTGCACATTGGGGATTTCCCTTCACTAAATTGGGTATTAGATATTTAGTTAAAGGCTACCTTGATAAATCAGGCCAAAAAGAGCAGAAATTTCATAGTAATTTGCCAGGAAAAGAATGGGTGCATTTATTCCTCAAACGACAGAAAATCTTTCCGTTTGCTAAAGCAAAAATATTACACGAGCTCGTGTAGATGTGCACGAAGAGACTGTTAAGATGTTTTTCTCCAATATCAAGACAAAGCTGGAAAATCTCCCACCTAGCAACATGTTCAACTATGATGAAACTATCATTCCGTATCACTTATTCATAACAAAGGACTACCTTAAAACGTGTAAAATATCACCAAAATAAATAAAAAACATACATGTGTCCGAAATCACCCCAATCCATGGGGTGACTTTGGACACTTTATTTAACTGCCTCAAATAAATATACCTACACATACACTTTCTGGTTCTGGGATATTTTATTCGTTACAAATATACCCACCCACTTTCATAACAATCAATTTAATCTAACAATATATACGAAAGTTACTATCAAAATCACGACAAAACCATCCGAAATCACCCCGTTTGACAGTACACAAACCTGTACAGTATTATTACTTTCAAATCAAGTTTGCTAATTCTTTTTAAAAAAAACTAGGCAATGCAACTGTGCCCCTGAAAGCCTGGGGCCTGCAGCATGTGCTACACAGACAAACCCCTCCTGATCACCACTTTCATATGTAGAAATATTATGACTAATGGGAGAAATAAATACAGACAGGTAGAGCTAAATTGAACCTAACTGAACATAATGGGTAAGAACACACATATGCATAAAGTCTCCTTAATTCACTGTATATACATGTCTGTGTAGACTGTTAGTAATCTTACCAGTTCTTACAACACTTGTCATAATACAAGGACACAGTTCACAAAATTAAAATATCAGGCACCGAGATGCCAA
Organism: Schistocerca cancellata; assembly: GCF_023864275.1. Classification (NCBI taxonomy): domain Eukaryota; kingdom Metazoa; phylum Arthropoda; class Insecta; order Orthoptera; family Acrididae; genus Schistocerca; species Schistocerca cancellata. Next base: position 217,261,190 of record NC_064629.1, on the reverse strand, counting down.
TAAAAATTGTTTCTTAATAATATAAGCAGTCTTGTTTCTATTGTAATGCAGTAGTACAGGGTATGACATTCAGCTAGACTTACTGTGAATTAGATTCTCTGCACAGATCTCTTGTGTGGCTACACAACGTATGTCGATTGTAAGAGCTCTTTTTTATGTAAGAAATGGGATGGATTATCATGTGACAGTTCTATGACATGTATTGCAAAAACAAAATTATACTTCTGTTTGAGAATGGCAGAAATCATAATCATCAAACATTATAAATTAAAGTTCTTGCAACATTTTTCTGTCTGCTTGTGAAGACTAATTTCAGAGATTGCTGTAGGGATTTTGATACAGTTTTCACTAACAGGTAGACTGATTCTCAAGGAAGGTTTGTACATATAATTCATTACCGTTATGCCACACAAATCACCCAGACATAGATAATTAGTGTTAGCCATGCCACGTTCGCAGAAGTCGCTAATTATTTTATAAGGCCATTCTCACCAGCCAGTTTGGTAATTCTACATGAGGTTTCTCATGAAAGCAAAGTAATCATGCTTGTCATTTAATTTGAAATGGTTGTACAATGAAATCAGGAACTTAGAGGGCATAACTCTCTAATTTCTAGTTTCATGGTAAGAAAACTTTGAAACAAAGCTGCTAATGGTGCTGTAATCCTTCCAATAGATTGGATGTTCACAACAGAAACATCTCCTAACTGCACAGCATGACCTCAACTTGTGGCTTTTGAAACCTCGGCGCAGCAGAGGGGACATGTTGGTTTTGCCAGGTAACATTCACAATAAGCCAGGTTCCCTTTTTGGTTCCGCCAATAAGTCTTTCGGTAAAATGTACCCTGTTGCCACATCATCAGTAAACAGTGGCATACGGTGTCAAACATCTGTGGCTTGTGTGTCCCTCACCTATCATTGTGAAGCATTGTTTTCAAACACTGGAGTGTTCTGCATTTGTCAAATGATGTGAATTATTATTTTTGTATTAGTGTTGTTTCAGTAACATTGTGATATGTCGCCATACAAGAGTTCATCCAATAATAAATTTGCACCAAAGGGGTTGGAAGGGAAATTCCAATCCGTGGACGCGACCACAAATGTGTGTGCTCTATGCATGAGTACTTTGAATGGAAAGCAACAGTGATGACATATTGCAAGACTGGTGTCAGAACAGCCTACACCTTCAACACTCACACGTTTAAGGTGCTGAGAATTGGAAAGGAAAAGGAAAGGAAAGTAAGAAAGATAAGAACAATGAATCAATACCAGGTCATTCTTCCATGGAAACACCAGGTACAAAAAGAATTTATGTCATATGGATGCACTACAGCAGGATGCAATACATAGATGTGTAAATGGTTGTTACCAACAAAAGGAATGCTCTGGTATAACAGACTCTTTTCAGACTTGAAGGAACAGAGTTATTCAATGGCATTAAGTCATCTTTTTGAAATGGTTATCACAAATTTTGTTTCTAGCATTAAAAGGAGTCATTCCAGACTTTTATCATTGATGAAAGTGATATATTGATCTGAAGAGCATTTTGTTTGAAAACACTGTGTGGCTTTATAAGGAGTGTATTAATACAAGCCACACACTTACAAATAGGATACAGAACTGCAGAGTCCAAGGAACAACAAGAACACTGACAGGCAAGGGTGGCAGAATCATTATCCTTCACTCTCGGTTGGCACATGGTTCTTTTCAAACTGTTTATAGTTGTTTTGTTCAAGAAAAGAAATGACTGCTACAGGTTTCAATGAGGGGTTTTCTAATTTTGTGGACCAAAATTTTCCTCATAATTCATCACTGATAATGGATAATTCTCCACACCATGCCATTGTGTTAGATGATAGTCATACAATGCCGTGGAGGAAAGTAGATAATTTGTTTTGGGAAAAGAGAGATGAGCCATCAGAGGATATTAAAACTGGCAGTAATAAGGCATAGTTAATGAAACTAGTTAACTCCCCCACATCCATGTCAATGAACTGGTTACAACAAAAGAGAATAGATAAATCAGGCTTCATCCACACATACGTTCATTTCAATCTGACTGAACACATATTGCTGCTAACTGTGGTGCATGCAGCATAGCATAGTGGTTAGCATTGCTGGCTGGCATGCTGCAGGTCATCAGATCAAACCCAACCAACCATGATTATTTGTTATTTAGCGTTAACCTTTTTTGGCAGTTTCTTATGTTTGTTCTGTTTATGTATTCTAGAATACTTTCTGTTTGTATAGCCACCAGGATTATGGAATATTCTATGTTTATATAAATAGCTGCACTCTCCGTCCAGGAAGTCAGTTCAGTTCTGGCTGCATGTTGGTGTTTGTAATAAGTATGCTTTCAGTTCTAAGTGTTGTGCTTCATTGACAATGCTGCTTTTGGATTTGGACTCGAGTGTGGTTATAACATGACACTGTTCGATAGGAAATGCAAGGAATCAAAACATCTACATCAGTGTAGCTCCAATTAGGCAATGTAAAAGTATTCACCTACATGGACAGGAACTTGGGATACAAGCAGTAAGTTCTCACTGTCCGTACATTCAGGGTAGGAATGTATTCCTAGACAGCATTAAGTCAACTCCAAACCAAGCATCCCTTAGTGTTCTCCAGAGATGCTGGTCAGGACCCAGCAACACGGCTAAAAGAATTCAATCAAGTTGCCAAATGCAATAGGTGGAATGACATCACATGTTTGGCAAATGCATAGTTTTACTTAGACACTACAGAACCAGCAGCCATTTAAGAACAACTATGAGACTCTCAATAGCTGGGATAAATTCCAAGCAGAACTGAAGAAAGTGTTGGGTGATAATCAGAGGCACTTCCTCTTAGTGGAAGAACAATTGAAGAACAGGGTCCAGTGTCTGGGGAAATGACACTGTCATACATACAGACTGTTTTGCCTCTATGCTACATTGTGAACCGAAGTATGACAGAAGCTGGCAAAATCTTACATCTGATGAAAGGAGTTGCAGAAGACATGTACCAATTTCTTATAGTAAAGAACTGAGGAATCGTTCAAGTCGTGCCAGTGCATTGAGGAAATGCAACAGGGAAAAAAAGGTTGGTTGGATGGTTAGTTTAAAAGAGGAGGGGAGGGACCAAACTGCTAGGTCATTGGTCCCTCGTTTCGATTAAAATAATTCCACAAAAGTGGGAGTAAAATAATTGAGATATACGAAACACAGCTGGAAGAAAGGAGAAATCCACAAGAATGACAGAGGGGCAAGGAACACTAAAATGGACAAAATCGGACAAGAAAACCACAGAGAGATGCAAGAAACACGTAGAAGAGATCAAAACAAGAGAGCAGATTACTATGGCTGGCTCATCATGAGAATAAAAAGGAGAAGCCAGCCACTCTGAAACACATTAAAACCTCCACCCTAAAAGAACTAGCGTTGGGGATACAGAAGGACAAAGGACATGCGCTAAAACTTAGATGAAATGAAAAAACGCACTCTCATGAATAAGATTTAACTAAAGCCACTGTTGAGGCATTTTCACCCAACACCGAAGGCAGAGCGCTGGGAAAGTTGAAAGTCCGCAGCAGAGTGGCTAAAAGTGGGCAGTCCAGCATGAGGTGGATGACCGTCATTCGTGAGCCACAGCGACACTGAGGTGGGTCCTCGCGACGGAGGAGGTAGCCATGCATTAGCCACGTATGGCCAATGTGGAGCCAGCAGAGGACAACCGATTCCTTCTGAGAGGACCGCATGGAAGACTTCCACACATTCGTAGTCTCCTTAATGACACATAGTTTGTTGTGCATACTTTTATGCCATTCTGTCTCTCAAAGCTGTAAGACCGTATGGCGTAAGACAGAACGCAGGTCAGTTTCAGAGATGCCCATCTCCAGAAGCGGTTTTCACAAAGTCTGTTTGGCCAGCCTGTCGGCAAGTTCGTTGCCTGGAATTCTGATGTATCCTGGAGTCCACACAAACACCACTGAATGACGGGGACTGTTCCAGGGCATAGATGGACTCCCGACAGGACGCTACCAAAGGATGGTGAGGGTAACACTGGTCAATAGCTTGTAGGCTGCTCAAGGAGTCAGTACACAGGGGAAATGACTCGCCAGGGAATGAGCGGATGTGCTCAAGAGCACGAGATACGGCCACCAGCTCTGCAGTGAAAACACTGCAGCCATCTGGCAAGGAGTGCTATGCAATATGTCCTCCATGAACATAGGCGAAGCCTATGTGACCATCAGCCATCGAGCCATCGGTGTAAACCACTTCATTGCCTCGGTACATGTCGAGAATCAAGAGGATGTGATAGCGGAGAGCTGCAGAGTTAACGGAGTCCTTAGGGCCATGCGAAAGGTCCAGAAGAATCTGTGGCCAAGGTGTACACCATGGAGGCGTATGTGAATGGACCTCGAGAGAGGTGGTAACGGGAAGGACTCCAGTTCAGATGAAAGGGACCAGACATGAACCGCATGAACCTGGGCTGCTGATGCGGGTGATGAACCACCACGGTTGGGAAAAAGTGATGGTAATTCGGATACGCAGGAGAGCTACGAACATGTGCAATGTAACTGGCAAGCAGTTGTACATGCCTAACCTCCAATGGAGGGACTGCGGCCTCCACCAGGACACTGGTCACCAAACTTGTTCTAAAAGCTCCAGTTGCAAGGTGAATGCCACAGTGGTGCACTGGGTCAAGTAAACGCAATGCTGAGGGTGCTGCCATACAGTAAACCAGACTCCCATAGTCAAGGTGGGATTGAACAAGGGCTCTGTAGAGCTGCAGCAGCATAGAGCAATCTGCATCCCAATTGGTGTTGCTCAGTCGGCAGAGGGCATCGAGGTGCTGCCAGCACTTCCGCTTAAGCTGACGAAGGTGAAGTAGCCAAGTCAATCGGGTGTCTAAAATCAATCCTAAGAAACTATATGTCTCCACTACAGTGAGTGGATTATGCTTAAGGTAAAGTTCTGGTTCTGGTTCTGGATGAATGGTGTGACGCTGACACAAATGCATGACACACAACTCTGTGGCTGAAAACTGGAAGCCGTGGGCTAGAGCCCAAGACTGCACCTTGCAAATGGTTCCCTGTAGGTGCCACTCGGTAACACCTGTACTGCAGGAGTAGTACGAAATGCAGAAGTCATCTGTATACGGAGAAGGTGAGACCGACGGCCCTATAGCTGCTGCTAGACCATTGATAGCCACTAAAAATAGACACACACTCAATACAGAGATCTGTGGAATGCCGTTCTCCTGAATACGGGGGAACAATGGGAGGCACCGACTTGGACACACAAAGTACGGAGCGACAGGAAGTTTTGGATAAAAATTGGGAGCAGGTCCAGGAGACCCCACTCGTACAATGTGGCAAGGATATGTTGTCACCAGGTCATGTCATATGCTTTACGTAAGTCAAAAAAGACAGTAACCCGATGTTGGTGTCTGTAAAAGGCTGTTCGGATGGCAGACTCAAGGGACACGAGATTATCAGTGGTAGAGTGACCTTGGCTGAAGGCGCCCTGACATGGAGCCAGTAGGCCACGTGACTCCAGGACCCAACCCAACCACCAACCACCAACCACCGACACACCATACGTTCCAGCAGCTTACGAAGAAAGTTGGTGAGGCTGATGGGCCAGTAGCTATCCACAGCAAGCAGGTTTTGACTGGGTTTGAGCACCAGAATGATGGTGCTCTCCCGCCAGTGCAACGGAAAGATGCCATCGCACCAGACCTGGTCGAAGATGATGATGAGATGTTACTTGTAGTCAGACGAGAGACATTTAATCATCTGACTGTGGATCTGATCCGGCCCAGGAGCTGTGTCGGGCAACGTGCAAGGGTGCTGAGGAGCTCCCACTCTGTAAATGGGCATTATAGGGTTCACTGTGGTGTGTAGTGAATGAGAGGACTTTCCTTTCCATCCACTGTTTGCGGGTGCGAAAGGCTGAGGGGTAGTTCTCAGACACAGAGGCTCGAGCAGAGCGCTCGGCAGAGTGCTTGCATCGGTGGATAACACGCCATTGATATGAATGCTGGGGACACCTGTTGGAGCCTGGTACCCAAAAAGACGTCTGATCTTCGTCCAGACTTGGGAAGGTGACATATGGCACCCAATGGCCAACACGTACCTCTCCCAACAGTCCTGTTTCCGTCATTTTATACGCTGGTGAATGTGGGCACGGAGCTGCTTAAAGGCTATTAGGTGCTCTAGAGAAGGGTGCCGCTTATGTCACTGTAGAGCTTGCCGATACTCTTTAATTGCCTCAACGACTTCCAGCGACCACCAAGGGACTGTCTTTCGCTGGGGGGGGGGGGGGGGGGGGGGGCACCATAAACCCCAGGGATCACGTTTTCTGCCACAGAAACGATCGTTGTAGTTACCTGCTCAATGACAAGTTTGATGGCACCATGTGGGGGAGATTCAGCACTGACAGCAGAGGTCAAGGCTTCCAAGTCTGCCTTGTTTAAAGCCCATCTGGGTAGGCGTCCATGGGCATGAGAGTGGGGAAGTGACAGGAAGATGTGGAAGTGGTCACTACCACATAGGTCATCCAGTGGATAGATGGGAGAAGGCCAGGACTGCAAACCAAGAGAGCAATGGCTGAATAGGTGCCATGTGCCACACCGAAATATGTGGGGGCACCTGTATTTGAGAGGCAGAGGTCGAGTTGTGACAGTAAATTTTCGACCTCCATACCTCAGCCAGTAAGCATGGCACCACCCCACAGGGGGTCATGCATGTTAAAAACTCCCAAAAGTAGGAAAGTTTTAAGGAGTTGATCAATCAGTGCAACCAATATGTTCAGGGGTACTGCACCATCTGAAGGAAGATATACACTGCAGACAGTTATTTCCTGCATTGTCCTCATCCTGACAGCCAGAGCTTCAAGAGGAGTTTGAAGGGGCACAGGTTCACTACATAGTGAGCTCAGGACATAGACGCAAACTGTACCTGACACACTACTATAGTCACTACGGTTCTTGTAATATCCCTTATAGCCACGGAGGGCAGGGGTATGCATTGCTGGGAAGCAAGTTTCCTGGAGGGCAATGCAGAAAGCAGGTGTAAAGCTTAACAGTCGCCGTATCTCAGCCAGGTGGCAGAAAAAACCACCACAATTCCACTAGAGGATTATGTGATCATGAGACTGGGAAGGCATGAAACACTCAATGACGCAGTCTACGCCTCAGGGTCACTTGCTGCCACCAGATCAGTACCTGTGTGATCAACATCCAATGTGTCCGAGAGCCCAGCGAGATCTAGGTCATCAGCATACGCCAGAATCTCCACCTCACCCTCAGACACAGAGCTTGTAGGTAGTGGTGGTGTGGGTGCCACTGCAGTGCCTTGGTTCTTGGAGGTCTTTTTCTTTTTACGTGTGCGTCACTGCCCCTTAGGTTTGTCCGGCTGGGAGGGCTTGAATGATTCAGTCTCAGGGACTGAGGAGGACTGTGAGGCCCTACGACCAGCTACCTGTGGTTGCTTCAGCCACTGGCAGGTGTCAGCTTTGCCACTGGTAGGAACCTAGGAAGGAGGTGACCCAAGGGATCCTTTCCGGCAAGAGGAGCTGAAGAAGACTTACGCTTCTCCAGCTGAGAAGTGGGGACTGATGTCCCTGATGGTTGGGGGGGGGGGGGGGGTGCTCCTGAAGTAGGTTGTGCAGGAGCAACAGAGAGGGAAGTGCCCTCCACCATCAAAGGGGCAGGTAGAGTCTGACGGCTCTGAGAGCCAACTGTATGCAGTGGAATGGAAGATGGTAGAACCGATGTTGTAGCAGTGGCGTAGGTTGACATCCTATGCACAGGATGTAGCCTCTCATATTTTCGCTTAGTCTCAGTGTAGGTCAGTCAGTCTAGGGTCTTGTATTCCATTATTTTTCCTTCTTTCTGGAGAATCCTGCAGTCTGGCAAGCAAGGCAAATGGTGCTCTCTGCAGTTGACACAGATGGGAGGCAGGGCACAGGGAGTATTGCGATGTGAAAAATGTCCACAATCCCAACAGGTGATGTTGGAAGTATAGTGAGAAGACATATGGCTGAACTTCCAGCACTTAAAGCACCGCATCGAGGTAGGGATATATGGCTTTATGTTACAGCGGTAGAACACCACTTTGACCTTCTCGGGTAATGTGTCACCCTCGAGGGCCAAGATGAAGGCACCGGTGGCAACCTTTTTATCGCTTGGACCCCGGTGGACGCACTGGATGAAATTGACACCTCGCCACTCTAAATTGATGCAAAAGAAGGTCCCTGTGCAATATGATACCCTGGACCATATTTAAGCTCTTATGGGGTGTCATGGAAACAAAAACATCCCCCAGCTTGTCAAAGGCGAGTAGTGCCCATGACTGGACAGAGGATGCTGTTTTGATCAAGACCAACCTTGATCGCATTTTGGACAAGCCCTCCACCTCCCCAAACTTGTCCTCTAAATACTCCACAAAAAACTGAGGTTTCATTGACAAGAAAGATTCCCCGTCAACTCTCGTACATGTGAGGTACCGGGGTAAATAAGGTTCACTGCCATCCTTAGCCTGGCGTTCCTCCCACGGTGTGGCCAGAGTGAGACAAATTGGGTTCGTATTTCTTAGCACTGAAGTTAGACCTTGACCATTTAGAGACTGATGGTGGATCACCAGCAAGAGATGATATACTACGCTTCATGGCATGTCATCCGCCCTCATGCCACCCACTCCAACCAGGGGATCTCCCCACAGGTGCCACCCAGCCGCAGCAAAGGCCACCTGGCAGGATGGCCATTGCCGGGAGTCCCGATGCCCCAGGGCGACGGGCATACGTGGGGAGTTAACGGCGCAGACATCAGCAGAGAGATCCCTGTGTGGTCATGGGGCTACAACCAACAGGGTACATGGCAGCCCCACCACAACGAACTGGCTACCATGCTGCATATCAGGTGCAAATGAGCTAAGAAGTCTATTATTGTCAACAGTGCAGAAAGCGATACTGCACAGAGGATGGAGGAAAACGCACCCAGGAGGGTGACCTCGCCCAACAGCTGGAGAATGAGCGGAAGTGCAGATCCACGTCGACGAAGGATGCGAGAGGTCTCCACACATGATGGACACGATGCACCATGTAAGGTGCCCTTCCCCAATTGTTTTGCTCTTCAGGAAAATTTGGAAAATGGAGGTCAAACACCATCACATAAAGGCCGAAACGTGAGAGACTCCTTATAGTCAGCTCTTACGACAGACAGGAATACCTTGGGCCTATTCTAATCCCCCAGACCAGCAGGGGGGGGGGGGGGGGGGGGGGGGGGATCAGACAAAGGAGATATGACCAACTCCCAAATGTGCTCCATGCTTTACAACCAGGTAACCACCATATTTGTTTTGAGGAGACGCAAGTACTAGCGGCCACAAGCGGATATTACAAAAGGCTCTACAGGGAGGCAATCGATATTGCCAAACACCCTAATAATTTCAATTGAAAGGAGGAGAGCGTGAAATTAAGCGGTATATGGATGCCGGTGTTCAAGAAGATGTGTACCACCCGTCCACCACTGGATGACGCCAACGGCGATCGACGGCAGCGGACATTGGCCAATTGCACTGACGTTTTCAAAACACGTGATGTCATGCCTCGGCGCGGGAGCACGCGGACACGGAATTTAGCGGCAGTCAGTAGCGAGCCAGTGGGTGTGTTGGACCTTCCATCGAGCTACAGACCCCCTTGAAGATGTCAACTGCAGACGGGGACGAAACGTTGGGAATTGACACAGGATTCATCAACCAACCACGGCATAACAGCCCGGATAATTATAATGGACAGTAAGTATGAACACAATATGAGGATGAGTGCCTACTGTACTGCATTTACACTGGTGTCCGAAATTAAAGCAACAAATTGCTATTTCTCCGTCCTGTGTCTAATTCACAGTATAGTCATACACACTGTCAACACATGCTAGCAATGACATCAGGGTACCTATGAAACAGAGTAGTGTTTGCCGGGTAGTCCCACACCCAAAATCGCTGTGTACACAGACACAAACAGTTCAGTATGACACAGAAAAGACATCCACCAGACTCTCTGTGTTGGAAGGCCATAGGAAGAATGGAAACAGGACAGTCCCAAACTCATGTGGTTCAATGGCTTAACGTGAACCATTTTGTTGTTTCTTGGGTGTGGCAACAGTTTATAGAGATCGAAACTGTATCCTGAAGACCAGGGCAGGGCCAACCGTGAGTGACACCATAAAAAGAGGACCGTTATTTGGCTGTAAGGGCACAATGGTACTGCCTTAATACTGCACTGCAACTGGCATTTGACCTCGCAGCATCCCCTGTGCATGTCGTATCAAGGCAAACGGCGTAGAGAAGGCTTCAACAGAGTGGCCTTTATTGTGGGAGACCTTCTGTGTGTTTGTGTCTCTGACATGTTTTCACAGCAGGGAATGTCTAGAATGGAGTCGACAACATACCACCTGGAGAGTCGAACAGTGGGCAAATGTCGTTTTCACAGATGAGTCCCAATTTGGTCTGAAGAGTGATTCTCGACAGATTCGCATCTGAAGTGAATGTGGAACATGATTTTGAGACCTGAACATTGTGGAAAGCGACTGATATCAAGGGAGAACGCTAATAGTGTAGACAGGATTATTTTGACCAAACAGCTCTTCATGAAACTATATGGGTGAATCGGAAAAGTTTAACTGCTGTCAGGTATCATGAAGAAGACTCGGGATGTGATGTAAGGTTGTTGCGAGGTACAGTGCGTCCAGACTTTGTATTGATGGATGATAATGCTCAAGCTCACAGAGCATGAGTGGTTGATGCTTTCTTGGAAATGGAAGATACCGCATGCATGGCATGGCCTGCTTCCTCTCCCGATTTGAATCCCATAGCGCATGCCTGGGATGCATAGGAAGATAGGCTGCAGCACATCAACATCCACCAACCACTCTCCAAGGCTTGCGAGCAGCTCCATAGGAAGAATGGGCATTATTTCCTCAGCATGACATTGATGACGTTACTCAACGCATACTCAGTCGCTGTCAGGCCTGTACTGCAGCCAAAGGTGGTCACACCCTATAGTGAGCACATTAACCAGTAGTCAGAATTTGTGTGCAAATCTGTTAAGTTGGTTAAAACAAAGGACGCTTTTGTCTATTGTTGTGTATGTTGCAGTTGTTTACATTCTGTGTTCTTTACATTGTTTCGACTTTGCTATCACCTGTTTATACTTTTTTGAAATGAAATGGCTCTGAGCACTATGGGACTTAGCTTCTGAGGACATCAGTCCCCTAGAACTACTTAAACCTAACTAACCTAAGGACATCACACACATCCATGCCCGAGGCAGGATTCGAACCTGCGACCATAGCGGTCACGCGGTTCCAGACTGTAGCGCCTAGAACTGCTCGGCCATTCTGGCCGGCATACTTTTTTGTGGCAAAATAAAAGCAATCTCGCAAAATTTTCATTTTTTGCTTTAATTTTGAGCACCAGTGTATGTAGAGGAGGGCTCTGGTAGATGGCATCTTGGATGCCGTGCTGTGTGCACAAGTCCTGTGGCCCATCACAGATGGCCTCTACTGGCCGGCCAGTGCAGATGCCATTCACAGAATATAGGATAGTGGGCCAGCCCCACATATACAAGTATTACGTACAGGGTTATAGCACACCTCCCCAACTGGAGTAAGGACATTCAGCTGATGCAGGCATTGTGGTGACTGTTATAACACCCAAGGCCTCTGTGGGAGATGCTGCATGCTATGGCAGAGATGCTGCATGCTATGGCAGATGTGGAATGGGGGTTCTGGACTGGAAAAGGTGACTATGGGCAGAAGCGACATGGCTGTGAACATGTGTGGCACCTGCTCCCCCTTGAAGCACCATAATAAGAGAGGACTGGTGACAAGAGCACTGGTGGCATCTCGACATCCGTCCCTGGCTCTGGCTCTGAGCACTATGGGACTTAACTACATCCGTCCCTCGACATGGTGGGACTGTGCTGATGGTGGAGGTGCCGGATGCTCGGTTGAGGGAGCATGGGATGCAAGTGTTATTATGAATGACGCGAAGTCACTGGCCCAGCAAGCAGCAGAATCATAGCTGGCAGTGAAGCATCGCAGAGAGGCCCAGTAGCAGGAGCTGGGTGGCTGGAGGTTGTAGGAGTGGCAGGAGGTGGTGACTTCCATTAGGAGGACGGGTCTGCCCCTGCAGCAGTGATTCCCCACAAGGCCGGAACTAGTGCTGAGGAAGGAAGCAGAGGCAGTAGCAGCAGAGTCGTGGTGGTGTGCCACCAACCCATCACTGGGTCACACCATACATTGGTGGCGTCAGCAGCTGGGGATCATAGCCAGAATCCACTTTGGTTGGTTGCTGAACCTGTGAGCTCAAATCCAGGCGCCTAGAGCAAATCGCGACAAGGACCATGCCAATGAGTGTTGGTGGAACGGCTTGAGCAGATACAGGAGGGTGCTTGGCTGGCAACCATGTAGCATCTGAGCTAGACTCTGGTACCCACGTCGTCTGTGGAGGGGTCCGCAACATACTTCTCAATTTGAACCTTGAATATTCATAGGAGACTTTCTGCCTTGGCATTAGATTGGGGATGAAAAGCAAGAACAGTCACGTGGCAAATGCCTTGATGGGTGCCGAAATCTTGGGAGGCCCAGGAGACAAACCGTGGACCATCATCTGTCACAAGCAGGTAAGACAGTCCTTGAATAGAAATAATTATGTAGAGTGGCTGAATCATAGCCACGGCTGATGATGAAGGTCAGCGAATAACATATGGAAATTCAGAAAAAGCATCTGCAACAAATAACCAGTAAGAATTTAGGAAGAATCCTGCAAAATCAACATGGACACATTCCCACAGATGCTTGCGGATGGAGTGAGTGTTGTCTGCATTGCTGCCTGTTGGACAGCACCCTGAGAGCAGGCTGCGACAAGATGCACAATGTCATGATTGATGCCAGGCCACTACATATGCTGTTGAGTCAATAACATGGCACACAAGACCCCTCAATGTCCCTAATGTAAGACCTGAAGCACATCTGACTGTGGGGCAGCCGGGATCACAGCCCTATGTGACAGCCCACCTGTAGCTAAGAGAACACCACCATCATATACTGAAAGGCAGTGACAGTGTGCAAAATAGTTACTCAAAGGATCAGAGGCCCTGCCAGAAGGCCTGTCCACCCTACCACGCTGAACGAGGTGAACAACTTGACAAAAAACCTGATTGGTAGTGACACAGCTGTGATCCAGGAGCCCGTAATAGGAAACCCTTCCACTGTACGTTCCGCATCAACATCTAAGTGGAAACAAAGGATTTCATTCTGATAAAAAGTATCAACAACAAAGAACAATGCTACACTACCACTACACACAACGCTGGAGAAGAAGTTACTATCAAACTGTCAGTAGGAACTGACCTAAGCAAGGAATAACATCAGCAAGTGATATCCATTTTGTGTCAATTTTTGGATAAATTCTAATCCAGAGTGGAGAAAAGACATACAAAATGGCCCACAGTAAAACATGGTATCAGTGCTGTGTATCATCCACCAATTAGCCAGCACTCACATAGAGTGTACGGGCTGAATGATGGATAGTCCAGAAGGAAGCTAAGAAGATGCTGCAAGAAGCCATCATTGAACCTTCAGAGAATACATGCTCTTCTCCTGTCCTTGGGAAGAAGGATGGTACATGGCGTTTCTGGATTAAATATCGATGACTGAACAAAATCTGAAAAAAGATGTATCTGCATTGCCTTGCATTGATGATACCCTAGAACGCCTGAAAGGAGTATTTATTTCTCAACTATGAATATGCAGACAGGCTACTGCAAACCGAGGTTGACAAAGGTGGCCAAGAAAAGACTGCCTTCATAACTATGACCTGTACAAGTTCAAAGTTACTACTTTTGGATTGTGTAACACTCCAGCCACTTTTGAATGAATGATGGACAACCTTCTGTGACATCTTAAATTTACTACATGTCTTTGTAATCTTGATGACATTTTTATTTTTTAAAAGGCATTTGAAGAACATCTAAGCAGCCTGACAGTCATGGTGGTATGTTCTGACTGCAGGCCTCCACCTGATCCAAAAATGGACCTCTTTACTGCTTAAGAAATAAAATTTTTAGAACATCAGGGGCCTGGAGATTGAGTCTGTTCCAATTCAGAGAAAGTAAAAGCAGTTACAGATTTTCTAACTCCTTGGCACACTCATGGTGTGTGTGAAGTTTTCTCAGAATGTGCTCGTACTGCTGGAAATTCGTAAAGGATTTCTGTACCAAGGTGTGTCTCTTGCAAGAACTACTGTAGGGAGACAAGTTTTCCTCAAACAAAGTGCAAGAAAGATATTTCCTTGTCCTTGAGCAGGTGTTAGCATCTTATCCAGTCCTAGTACTGTTGACAAGAAAGCTGAAACAGAACTTCACACCAACGCTAGGGGTTGTGGGATAGGTGCCATTCTAGTGCAGCAAATTCCAGAAGGTGCTGGAAACCTGATAGCTTATGCTTGCAGAGTACTCTCCAAGTCGAAGATGAGCTATTCTACAACCAAAAATGAGTACCTCACTGTTTAACTCTTTTGTTGCACAGCTCAGTGGAAGTCTAAATCCTGAGCTTCCGTTGGTCAATGCTGAGAAGGCAAGGGATAAACTTTGCTGCAATTCATCTTGTTTAGTTCATCAGCTACAATTCATTGACATGTACAGTACAACAGCCCATGTTTGTTACAATTTTGTGGGTGCTGACAGTTGACCAAGATGTTTGTCATCTTCCACAGATTCTCAACTTTCCACTCAAAATGTTGTAGCTTGACTCAGTGCACTTTCACCAAATGCCTCTGTCAGCATGCGGTGCATTTCCGCTGCAGTTCCGTTAAACTTGAAATGAAATTTGACGCAAATCTGTTGCTCCTACACATTATCCATTCCACAATTTGCAGAAGTACTGAAACATGTTCTGACGTGCACCACTACAGCTCACACCTGTATGCACCAAAGATGATACAACATTGTACTGCAGTTCCTCGAAACATCTAGTGGTGGAATACCATCCTGCAACTGGTCTGACTTATACAATGAAATTCTCATACCTCTCATGTAGCATCTAACATGTGAAGGGCATATGAATGATCAAACCAAATAATGGTATTATGTTGAGAGCAAATTTGTTTTAATGTTATTTACAACTGTTTTCCAGATTGATACTGTCATTGAGGTTAAAAGCTAACATTTTAGGAAGGCAAAACATGAAAATCTTTCATGTATGAGCATAGTATGCATACATAAATTTGGACACACTTCTGTACTATCATGTATAAAACAGTTTCAAACATCTGATTACTTTACAAATTAGTTAATGAATTAAATATTATATGTTAAACATGTAAGTGACAAAAATTTTGGAAAAGACCTGAAATCATGTGTAAAATTGGTTTAAAGTTTCTTGCAAGTTGCTATGTGCTCCCATTATCAAACACTGGATGGATTACAATCTGGGTAATTTGTACTCTGTTTTAAGCAACAGCTAGTTTTTCATGCATCTCAATGTTTATGACATCATACTTCCTGAACTATATGTTGTACAAAAATATAATCTGGCAGGAACATGCAGTGGTATATGTGGTACTGTTGGCAAAGTATGTTGTGAACAGAATTAGTAGTAAAGAAGTAATACATTAAAACATCATGCCTGATGCTGAAGTTTTACTGCATGAACAGTGAAAATGTAGCAAGCAGTGAACCTTTTAAATTTCTTCATTTTGTAGGTCAGCAAAAAAAGAGTCATGTAATGGTAATAGATTATGTGTAAAGTTTGTTGGAACTTGCTACGTGATCTCATTCTCAAAGAGTAGATGAATATACAGGGTGTGATTCAAAAGTTTCAAGACTTAACTCAAAACTAGAAATTTATTGGACGGTTAAGTACAGCGGACTAAAATTCTTCAAAATATGATCCTTCAGCATCAACACGACGCTCCCAGTACGTCTTCCACAGTTCGTAGCCCTTCTGGAAGGCCTCAGACATCATGGTGTGAAGGGCTCTTGTTGAAGCCTGATGGATGGGATCGATGGAGTCGAATCACTTCCCTTTTAGGCTTGTCTTGATTCAGGGGAAGAGGAAAAAGTCACTTGGAGCCAAGTCAGGGCTGTACAGTGGCTGTGGCAGTGTTGTCACATTGAACTTGACCAAAACTTCGGCGGTGGCACGCAACATGTGAGCAGGCGCGTTGTCATGGTGAAGAATCCAATCGCCAGGCGGACACGGCAAAATTGATCCCTCAAGCGGCAGAGCACGCCAGCGTAAAAGTCACCTGTGACAGTCTGTCCATGAGCAACAAACTTCTTGTCAATCACTCCTTTACCATCAAACAAACTTTTCCACTTTTCAATCGAGGTCAATGACACACACTCACGCTACAAGCGATGTGCACTCTTCAGGATTCCGGAGGCAATGCTGCAGCATCAGTTCGTTCCCTGAGACCCCCCACTACTTCCCCCACCCAGCGGAACTGGTCCACACGTGCTCCCCTACTCAGAAATGAATCAGTTATGAAACTTCTGAATCACACTCTGTATACTGGGTAATTTGTGCGCCATGTGTTATGTTGCTTCAAGACATATTTACAATTTTTAACTGTAATACTTGACTTATTGTGTTGAATCTTTAATACAATATTATAGCCATTAATGCGTAGATTATGGCAACATTTTAAATTTGTGAATTCAGTCATTAACTATATGAAATACTGAAAATCAAATTTTTGTTGCCCCCTGAAAGTCATTAGATTGGCAACCTGTAATGGGGATTATGTGATTATGCACCAGATTAGCAATTTAGTACCATAGATATGTAGCTGGTCATGTAATAAATTGACATTCATATACCAGTCACTACAATGCATTTAAATTTCTTAAAAAGTGTTTTAAGATGTACAGCAAATTAGTCTCATTGTCACCAAAAACAACTTGGTGTGTGGGGGTTGAACAGGGAAGGGGGTGGGGGGCAGGGGCAAAAACTTCCCACTTAAAACCAAATGGCTGTCTTATAATTGGCAAATACGGTTAGATGTTTTGAGATTAGAACACACAACAGCTAAATTATTAATAATTGTTGTGGTCCCCAGCGCAAAGGTTGGTTTGATGCAGCTCTCTATGCCACTGAATCCTGCACAACAACTGCAACCTATATTCATTAGCACGTACTTCCTGTAGTTGAGCCTTTGTCTCTGTCTACAGTTTTCATCCTCCTCACACTTCCCATAGTTAATTAGTACTCCTTGATGCCTCAGGATGTGACCTATTGAACAATCCCTTCTTTCACTCATGGTTTTTCTCCTCCAATTCAACATCATGCTTCTTCATTGGTGATCATATATATTCATCTTATCTTCAGCATTCTTACATACTACCACATTTTAAAAGCTTGAATATTTTTTATGCTTGTACTGTTTATCACCTACATTTCATGTCCATATCTGGTTACACTCCACACAACACTTTCACAAAACACTTCCTAACACTTTAGTTTTTATTAGGATGTTAAAATGTTTCTCTATTTCATAAACACTTTTGTTTGCTAGTGCCAGTCTGTATTTTATATTTAGTTGTAACAGCACCCACAGCCATGATAACTGGGTGTTATTCATTTTGATTTTAACTTTATTTTGCATACTACAACATTTTACCGAAGAGTGGCTACATGACTGTAACTTCATAGTACACAAAATAGAAATAAAATGGAAATGATAACAACCAATGCAGGAAACTTATTTCTCTCTAGGTGTATTTTATATCTCCTTTAATTCTGCCATTTGTCAGTTGTTTTGCTGCACAAAAAGGATATGAGACATTACAGGTACTATATAAATTTCGCTGATATAATTCCCTGAGCATCATTTGATTTAATTCAGCTATATTCTGATGCACTTTTTTATGTTCATCTCATAACCTTTATTCAAAATGCTATCCATTTCGGTCAACTGATCAAGAGCTAAGGGGAGGACAGACAAACCAGAGTTAGAGGAGTCCAAAATTGGTGGCCACAAATAAAAAATGAAAAATAAGTAAATGTCAAAGCAACAGCAGGCTGAGAAAGAAAATAGAAGTTAAATTGTTCTGGACATGCCTGAGGATGGAAGGAGAGAGGTTAAATCCCAAAATGTTGTGGTGGTCTTGAGGTTCTATGCAATTCGTAGCCCAAGAAAATTTCATTGTGCTAATACACTTTGAAGACCTTCCCTACACAGGTACACCATACCTGAGGGGCCACAGTAGCACAAAACATTCATTTAGAAATCTTGTTAATGTAAGGCTACTCCAAAAAATAAATAATAAACTCAGGCATTACCTACCTCACACAATAAATATAAGCATCACTGTTACAGAACATACTAAGGTAAACAAAATACAGGGTGTTTATAAATTAGTTATACAACAGTAATCTTTAATTGTGAAAAGGGTAAATAACTTACAGAAATATCTGATACTGCACGGATTGCAGTATATTTTCAAGTTTTATTCCCAACTAACACTGTCTGTTCCCAATGTCCCCGCTAGGTGGCATGCACAAATGAATTGTTCCAAAAGTCATCATCGAGTCATATAATGGTGTAGAATGTGCATAGTGTTGTTTATGCTTTCATGAATTCATAACTATGACCACAGTTCAGGACACTATATTGTTAACCACCATCCAAAGACAAACTAGTCTCAATTGGTACAATCATTTCACCAAAACTAGATGTGTACCACACAATCAGCGTCGGCCCGTAGTCTGTGATGCAGCAACTGAACAAGTTCGGCAGTATTAGTTTTGCAATTCAGGAAAAGCAATAAGACGTGTGAGCTTAGAATTGAATACCCCTAGTATTACAGTGTGGGAGGTATTACAAAAATGCCTGTCATTCAAACCCTACAAATTGGAACTGTTGCAAGTGTTAAAAGAAAGTTATTCAAACCCTACAAATTGGAACTGTTGCAAGCATTAAAAGAACAAGACTAAGAAAAATGAGCTGAGTTTTGTGTATAAAAGTTCAACAAAATGTAGACTGAAGATGATTTTCTTAATAAAATTGTGTTCAGTCATGAAAGCTTCTTCCATACTTGTAGTAAAGTGAATCGGCATAATGTTCGGATATAAAGTGAAAGAAACCACATCATGTAATCAAACCTGTATGGGACTCACCTAATGTATATGTTCTTTGTGCTGTAAGCTGTAACAAGATTTACGGTCCTTTCTTTTTTTCCGAGTGAACTGTAATGAGCATACTGTACCTGGGCATGTTTGAACATTATCTAGTGGATCAATGACAACAGGATATGGGAACAGAATTCATTTTCCACCACATTATCATCAAGAAGTTGTCGTGTATCTCCATAGGAATATGTGATCTTGGATTGGACATGTTGGAACAATATTTTAGCCCTCATGATCACCTGATTTGAGGAGGAGGAGGAGGAGGAGGAGGAGATTAGTGTTTAACATCCCATCAACAATGAGGGCATTACAGACAGTGGACAATGTTAGATTAGGGGAGGATGGAGGAGGACAGCGGACGTGCCCTTTCAAAGGGACCACATCGGCATTTGTCTTAAGCAATTTAGGGAAATTCGTCCTCCAGAATATGAGTCCAGTGTGCTAACCACCGCACTGTCACGCTCATTCCGTGATTTAACCCCAATGGACTTCTATGTATGGGATTACATTAAAGACAGAGTATTTTTTCCTCTGCATCCAGGAAATGTCAACAAGCTGTGACAATAGAAAACACAAGCAGTAGTGACCACACATAAAGACTTGCTTTATAGGATTTGCAGGTAGTGTAACACATAAAAATATGCTGCAGTCATTTCTGGATCAAACATTTCTATTAAGTTATTTGCCTTTTCAAAATTAAAGGTTACTTTTGTATAACCAATTCACAAACACCTGGTACACTGTACTCACTCTGCTTTCTACACATGGCAAACAGGAAGTATTTTGAAATCTGTGATCTCTAATTCTGAATAATTGTAAGGCAAGAAATTTACCAGTAGCAATACTGAACACGCTTCTCACACAGGTGGAGCATCAGCAGATATGCAGCTATGGGAGTTTCCACTGGATGTGCACCTCTGACAGAGCAATGAACACACTCCATGGGCACAAATTGTGGACATGTCATTTACAGACTGCCAAGGGAAGCAAGTGGGAGTGGGTATGTACAGGATAGTTATAATTAAATTTTTGCTACCTGAGTGGACCCCCATGAAAAACGACTGATTGTATGGCACCGAAACTTTATGAAAACATTTATAAGAATGTGCAGAAGAAAAGACACAAATAAACCACTGAAAGAGAAATGTTTTAATTTCCAAAAGAGAGCGTAACATTTGTTAATTATGTACCATGTTTATGTTCCAGGTTACAAATGTTGCTCAATGTGACAACCATCTGCACTACAGATACCATTTGACAACTGTTCGCAGCACTTTTTGAATGGCGGACCACAGATTATTCAGATACTGTGACAAAGCTCACGCATGCTTGAAGATCACACGTGTCCCGCATTCTCAGCCTATGGCAACAGTAACTTTTTCAACAATTTGTGGCATAATTGGACCTCTCATCATCTCCATATTCCTTTGGGCCACTGATAGCCGCAAAGAGCAGCAACACTATTACCTCTTCTTCTTTTTCTCATCTTCTTCCTTTTTTATAAAACAGCTTTATGAGTAAAGCCATAGTCACATTATCCAGACTCATGTTGACTATCTGCAACTGTAATGCACACTGATGCTTGAGTTTCAACCCTACATCACTGTACCAGTGTTGGCACACAGTATCGACTCATGACACTAACACTACTAACAATGCAAATCCTGCAGTGCACAGTCTGAATGTCATTTCTATAAAGTTGTGTACAGCAAACAGTGTTCCGTCTACACTGGCTCCATATATAAAATGTTATGTTGCCCACCAGTACCATTTTTCAGCACAATTGATGATGGCAATATTGTCATTTGCCAAATTAAAAAAAGAAAGTGCCAATTCTCAATATACACAGAAAACCTGATACACCATGGTGTAAAAATCTTTTCACAGTCTCCACACAGCATTTCTGTAGCATTATTTACTCCCACTATCTCTAAGACCAGAAAACAATAAATGAAACAGATAGAGGTAACTAAACTGCACAAAGTAATGGTAGATGAAACTTTAAATGATCATCAAGTTTATGACTGTGGTGAAATAGCACTTTATTATTGACTGCTTTCAATCATACCACTCACTGTAAAACATTTAGGGATTAAGACCGGTTTCAAAATGAATAAAGACACAATTACCCTCCTCTTTGCCATATATAAGCTGGATAGCCTGGCACAGCAAAGCATTAGTCTGACCACTATCAGGAATTGTTGGAACCAGTGTTCCATTGATGAAAATGCAACAGATGAAGAATGTACTGGCATAGGTTTCAACAGCAGTGCATCCAGTGTGCACACGACATTCTGTAGTGCAACATTGATTTTGAAGACTAGAACATAAAACAGAGATCACAGATGACAAGGCACTATTGATGCTGTGTGAAATGAGTGTGGTAAAGAAGACAAAAATTAAGAAAAAGAAGAATATGAAGGCACAGAAGATGTTCCCAGAACATTTGAAATATTGGATAATATAAACAAAGTGTATGTATGGAGAGACACAGTCAACCAAATGACACTCAGTTGGAAAGGAAAGGGCACATCCTCTCAAAAACAGCTGCATGACTTATTTAAAGCAGTGGAAAAATGAAACAACAATAGCATGCACAGTGTTGTAAAGAGCCATGTATTTTATATATTGTAGTGCAGTACAGTATTTTAGTTGGAAATACTATAACATAATGTTGCTGTTTGGTAACCACATGGGTAGTTTGTAATTCCACAATTCACTCTTGATATATCATGTTTACATTTCTATTTGAATTATACAATGAGAATGTGTGTGATGTATACAAAAAAAAAATCATACAAATGTTGAGAGACTATACCTCGCAGGTAGTTTCTACAGGTACAAATTTATAAAGGAAATTAATACTGTTTAAGGCAGTCATTTTAAATTTCGTTTGGTGATTGAGGACCTCAGTCTACATACAAAAGAATACTTGGTATGACAAATCTCTCCCCTAACATAAGGTATATTGTACGGTCCAGTTACATTAATGTGACCACAGCCTACGTTCAATGTCAACGTGCAATAACCACTCACAGAGGGCAGGTGACAGTACCAGTAGGGAATGGTATATAAAGCAGGTTGGGCGGATGCAAAGAACAGTGCAGGTGTTGTCGTAATATGGTAACGGATTGATTTATTTGACGTCCAAAAGGGCATGGTCATTGACTTTCAGACCAATGGTGGAAGCATTTCTGAAACAACTGAGTTCATAAAATGTTCATGTGCCTCCATGGTTAAAGTATACCATGCATGGAAGTGGCACTATCTAAAACCAGTGCCAAGGTACCTGTGGTGCACCATGGGCCATAGATGACAGGAGTGAATGACGGCAGTGGGGATGTGTACAAACAAACAGACACACTAATGTTGAGCAACTGACCACCCAGATGAACCAAGGGGCTACCAACAGCTTCTCTTCAGTGACCGTTCAGCAAATGTTGGTGCATATGAGCCTCCGCAGCAAGTCCTTAATTCATACACCCATACCAACTGCTGTTCACTGGATACAAGGACTGGAATTTGCATGCCGATACTGTAACTAGATGTCCATTGAATGGCAACAGGGGACCTTATCAGATGACTGATAGCCGTTGGCACGTACAGCACGAAACACCCGAAAGTAAACACCCTGCAACAACTGTCAGAAGGGTCAAGGCCAGAGAAGAGAGGGTTATGGCCTGGGGAATGTTTACATGGCATTCCCTGGGTGATCTTGTCATTTTGTAAGGTACAATGGATCAACACAATTATGCATCTTTCCTTGGGGACTATGTCCATTCCTACATGTACTTAGTTTCTCCTTGGCACGATGGCATATACCAACAGGACAATACAAGGGGTCACACAGCTCGCAGTGTACGTGTGTTGTTCAAAGAGCACCACGAGATGGTTCTTGAAATAAATAAAACCATGGTAATTCAGGAGAACAAATTGTGGATGCAATGACAAATCACCTTAGCTTTAACAAATGGTACACAATATTGAACAACCCTGCAGAACTGCAGGAAGAACTTCACAGAAATGATGATAATATATGAAAAGTTGAAACACAGGGAAGAAAGACACTGTATAACAAACTTAGGAGATGCACACTAGAATAGATTCTGGTGTTCCTGCAGTTATGTAGACGTACAGGAAAATAACAGACTAAAAGAATAAATCTACAAGAGATTTTGTGGTAATTGGCATAAGACACAATCAACTGGGAGGTTCTGATAGACAAGAAAATTAGCACACAGGAGAGAATATTACAGTATAATGCCTTGTCAAAGATCAAATTACAGGAAAATGAGCACAGGCTTGTAACAGGCAAACATAGCACAGCAAATCTGCTATGATCTTTACAAAGAATCAATCTCAAAATTCATCTTCAGTGATTTAGGAAAATAAATATAGGTAGTTGGGCAGGGATTTGAACACCTGCTCTCCTGAATGCAAGTTCAGTGTTTTAATCACTTTACTTGATATAATGTTCACGTTTAATATAACAAATTCGGTCAAGTAGTAACATAGTGAAAAAGTGAGATAATAGCAGTAAAGGAAAGGCTAGAATGCTCAAAACTAGATATTGAATGTGGCATTTGATCCTCTATGTACAGAAAGTTACTGTATAACATGTACATACACATAAATAACCATTACTGAATGAGTAAACAATTAGTGCTCAATCAGTGGAAACTATATTGAATTTGGAATCACCAAGGAAAGTATAGCATAAACAACACAGGCCTATAGGGGACATTGTGACAGTTGTAATTAATAAACAGATAAACCACCACAGTTCCTGTACTGCTTGATTTACAAATAGTTTCCCTCACTCAACAGCTGCGAGTATCATCAGATATCCATTACTCTGGTCGTAAAATATTAAAGGTTTAAAGCATCACTCTGTACCATCAACAACACAAAGTCTTTACATTGATAATGGTGCTGAACAATACTTAAAGTCTTTAACATGTTGCCATCAGGGCAATGAAAATCTGAATATGCTCACATCTGACAACTGGAACTAGACATAAATCAAATAATACATGACCAGTGTTGGTTTAACTGTACATGTAAAACAATTTGCAGGAAAAGCAAAAGACAGACAGTTATTCATTCCAAGAATCTTCAGGAAATTTAATTAATTCTTAAGGCAGGCATTACCAGGCGAAGTAAACTGAAGACTTGGCCAGGTTCGCAGCACCTCCATGTTTACTCCCAAGAAACAAGGAGTAGAGGCACAGAGTATACTAGGACAATACTTCTCACACACTATCATTGTGACAAATTTTATTTGCACTGAATGCATTACAAATCCATGATTTGTCTGAATAAACCAGCAGCCACTTTAATTCTGATGCTTCTCTCTCTCTCTCTCTCTCTCTCTCTCTCTCTCTCTCTCTCTCTCTCTCTCTCTCACGAAACCTAATGTAGTTTCGCCTTTTCTGAAACTATGTTGCCTCATTTTCGCATAATGACTCATTTTTTCCAGCACCCATTAAAACCAGATCGCATAGGCAGAAGAATTTCTCTTGGAGAAGTCCAGTTCTGTGTAATAGAAATGTGATGTTTTCACAAAGTTCATACACTGCTTAAAAGAATTACGGGAATATGACTCTGGTCTGGGTTCCTGCCATGCTCCATTGGGCAGTAAGTGAGAACTTGGTCTGTTACAACATTAAATCTTTATCTTTCACAAATTAAGTACACAACAAAACATCATTAAATCCTTGATCATTTACATAAAAAGAACTGAAATGTCCAACAAGTGTCAAAAACAAAGTGGAAACAATCATTCATCCAGTCATTCTGGGTACTTTTCACTGGACTTCGAGAGCTTCAATAACATTTATTCCCTCCATGAGCAATTATCACTGTCCGACACCTACGTGACATGCTTCATTTAAGTCTACGTAGGTCATCCTGTGGTATCCATTCCCATTCTTCAATGAGAACTCAAAAGAGTTCTTGAAGAGTCTGTGGTGGAATAGGACAACTACAAACAGATTTGTCGAGCATGTCCTACATATGCATGATGGGGTTTAGGTCAGGATTCACCACTGGCCACTCCATTACTTCAATGTCCAGTCTTCGCAAGACATCTGCTGATGCCCGCCATATGGGGCCTGGCATCAGAAGGAATTCTGGCCAGCCACTGTATGCAGCATCCACCACACGGTCAAAGAGGATTGTTCGATTTACTGTGTGGTGGTTAAGTGACCATAGCCAATGACAAGATCCCTACGGCTGTCAACACTGATGCCTCCACACAGTATCACAGAACCTTGGAAATCTGTTGATTTCCTGGAAAACATCTGGAAGGTATTGCTCAGCACACACGAACACGGACATCACTTTGCATCAGAGGATATCTGGACTCTTCTTTGAATAACACATTTTGCCAGTGACAAAATTGCCAGTTGGCATGCGAACAGCAGAACTGAAGGCACGCTGCAAGATGTTGTCATGTCAAGCAAGGTACTAGAACAGGATGCCTAGGTTGTATGGCTCTTTCTTGTAACCTACTCATTGCAGTCTGAATGGCTCCAGTGGCCCTTCTGAGATCGTCTTGCAGTGCTCTGGCAGTACCTATATGATGCCACTATGCAAAGATGGCCACATATTGGTCTTCACATTAAGTTGTAATGCATCAGTGACCTTGTCCAACTCACCTAGTGTACTGGCATGTCTTCCTGTAGAGTGTCCACAAACTACAAATGAAGGCCGAACATTGGAATCTGCAGTAGTACAAAGGAAAGTATATCTTTTTTGGATCAAACCGACTGCTCTTGCAACCTGCATTGTATTATATGTTGCACTAGATGTGCTTGGTTGAATACAACGGCCACAAATGACAACTGTCATCTGTGTACCTTACAAGAAAGAAAACACTGGTACACCAGTACTCGGTTCCTTCTGAGGGGTCACCTGACACTGTTACACACAACACAGTCAATAGGTGGTGAATGATTTTCAATTGTGCACATTGAAAGCAAACATCTCAAGCCAATCATTAAGACCACAGGTACTGACTGCATCAAAATAGATTTAACCTACTGGACATTGATTCATGTGTTCCCCTAATTCTTTTGAACAATGTATTTCCTTATATAGTTCAAAACACTGCAGAAATTGCTGCCTAGTAATACATTTTTCCATACTGCCAATGAAATCTTTACTATGTGACTTTGCTCTTTCCTCTTTGCGTAATTACTTAAATCCAACTCTGCTCAGCATCATTGCCTCTTGCTGTAATTTGCACACCACTGACTTACTCAACATTTTGCTTGCACATTTTGTCATCTTTTCCATCAGCAATTTCACTGTTTTCTCCTCCTCAATATCAATAAATTCAGTGATGCTAATAGCAACCTGTTGCAGCTGCCCTCAAAAGCATTTTCCACAATAATTTTCCATGCCTGCACTACGAGGTATCAACATGCACTACTTTGAACTGGAACGTAACAACAGTCACATGAGCAAGTTAATCATGGACAACTCATTTGGCTCTTTCTCATGTCTGGGATCCTTACGAAGTAGGATTATTATGGCAGATTCTCTCTCTCTCTGTCATCTTCTGTTTCAGTACCAATATGGTCAGAGAGATTGAATAGATGATTTTGATCTGCTTACTGATTTTAAATAAGAGAAAACTTTTTGGATTTTTTAGTCTGATCATGTGGTAAAATTTCACTTTCAGTTTCATTGAATGCATCTCACAACAATCTACTCACACTCATTTCGATTTCATTCAGTTTCTGTTTGTCTACCAGGCTTTGACTTCACTTCAATCAGAGATGACACTCTCTTTGCTTTTGAAGCAACTTTCTAACATGGCTATTTATCTACAGTTGGTCCTTTCCATCCCTCATAGATAGAAAACAACAGTGGACCTACCACACTTCCCTGGAGCACTCCAGATGATACCCTCACCTCTGATGAACACTCACGATCGAGTACAACATACTGGGTTCAAGCAGAAAATGGACATGGTAAGGACCAAATGGAATTTAAAATGAGACTGAAAATGTGCTGTCGAGCAACACACAAATTGCACAGGATGTGTCAGTAGTAAGACGCAGAATCGCACTGGACACTAAGTTACAAAGAAACTTTACTCATTAAACATAAATCCAGTTTAACTGCTTAAAGAAATTAATTATAAGAGAAGAAGAATACGAACAGCTTCAAAGCTCTAGACAATAAAGCAATTGTACAGATAAGAGCAAAGAGAAACAAAACAGAATTTTAGAGGACACAAGATAGCTGTTTAAGAACAGAGAAGGATTAAAAGTAAATAACTAACTTAAACACAAATAATCCAAACATTTATAAGAAAAAGTCAGAAAGTATAATGAGAAGATTATAACTGAGACAACTGAGAAAAACCAAAGCATGAAGAAAACAAGTAGGCTCTTGTGCTGGGTAGACATCATATCCCATCTGTCAAGATGTCAGATGGCACACTGTTATGACATTCTGGGAGACCATGCTAATGGTGTCTGAGGAGTTCTTGAAAAAATTTATTTAGGGCACCTAAGGAAAAGAAACCACTCAGATAATACTCTATGAGGATGAGTACACAGTAGAAGGACAACCTGAGGAAGTAGGGAATCCAGTTCAGTACATGAGCCGAGGAAAAGTGTTTGGCAACAGTGGGCTAACAGAAGAAATGATAGAAGCATGGCAAGAGGTGATGAAAGTCAAACTTACATAGTTATTCATATCACATTTGTTTAAGGGAATGATACCAGATGGTTGGAACACACTGTATTTGTTGTAATCCAAAAGAAGGGCAACAGAGATGATGTAAAGGACAACAGGCCCATTTGCCTTTCATCAGTGTTATGCAAGATTTTTACCAAAATACTAATTGCCTACAAGAAAACTTACACTTAAACCAGGGAAAATAACTAGCTGGCTTTAGAAGTGACTACAGCACAAGAGTACAGAAAGAAGGATCAAACATCAGTTGACATTTAGTATGGGGTTTATAAACTGTGAGGAACCTTATGTGATCCCATGCCACTTTTAGCTTTAATTTTTAGTTTATTTATGCACTATTTCAAACTTTTGGTCATGGTCATTTTCAAGTGCCCTATTAACAAGCTTTTTGCAAGGACAATATTAGATTCTCAGTACATCTGCAAGATAATGCAGAAACTAAACAGATAATGAATTACTATAT
Source organism: Schistocerca cancellata (assembly GCF_023864275.1). Taxonomy (NCBI): domain Eukaryota; kingdom Metazoa; phylum Arthropoda; class Insecta; order Orthoptera; family Acrididae; genus Schistocerca; species Schistocerca cancellata. The sequence goes on along the minus strand of NC_064629.1, from coordinate 217,232,837 downwards.
ATGCAATAATCCACGACATACATCTGTTGGCTGTTTGGATTTAAAAAAACTTTAACAATAAATTTGTTGCATATGTTGTAAATACTAGTACCTCTGAGTGTAGATAACTTATTTACAACTAAAATGATGTTCCAACTCACATCACTGGTAAGGCAGCAAGTCACAAGGTCGAAATAACATGTTGTTGGGATCTTCAGTACAAAGACTGGCTTGATGCTGCTCTCCACACCATTCTATCCTATGCAAGTCTCATCTCTGAATAACTACTGCAACCCACATTCATTAGAACCTGCTTATTGTACTCGTCTCTTGGTCTCCCTCCCTGCAATTTGTACCTTTCAAATCTGCCAACAAATGCTTTCCTTGTTATTGGAATTATTAGATTGTTCTTGAAGTCTGAGGGTATTTCCCCTGTCTCAAATATCCTGCATACCAGCTGGAATATTTTTTTCACGGCTAACTCTCTGAAGGATATCAGAAGTTCTGAGGGAGTATCATCTACTACAGGGGCCTTGTTTCGGCTTTGCTCTTTGAGTCCTCTGTGTAAGACTTCTTGCACTATGTATCTCCCATTTCATATTTATTTATGTCCTCTTCTTTTTCCATTACATTGCTTTCAAGTACACCTCCCCCTTGTACAGACACTATATATTCCTTCCACCTTCCATTTTCCCTTCTTTACTTAATATTGGTTTTCCATCCAAGCTGTTGATATCCATATAGCTGCTTCTCTTTTCTCCGAATGCCTCTTCAATTTTCCTATAACCACTAGCTATCTTTCCCCAGTTATACATGCTTCTACAGACTTGCATGTGTCTTCTGGTCATTCCTGTTCAGCCATTTTGTACTCTCTGTCAATGTCATTTTTTAGACTGCTGTATTCCCTTTCACCTTCTTCATTTAATGCATTTTTATATTTACTCCTTTCATCAGTTAAATTCAATATCACCAGTGACATAAAAGGATTTCTATTAGCCTGTATCTCTCTAACTACTTGATCATCTGCTGCCTTCTCTATTTCATTTCTCAAAGCTTCCCAATTTGTATTACCCTGTTTCAGTCAGTCATTGTCTAATGCTCCCATTAAAACTCTCAACAACCCATAGTTCCTTCAATTTATCCGGGTCCTACCTCCTTAATTCCCTACCCTTTTGCAAATTCTTCAGTTGCAACCTACAGTTAATAACCAATAAATTATAGTCAGAGCCAACATCTGCCACTGGAAATATCTTAAAGTTTAAAATCTAGGTCTGAAATCTCTGTCTTAGCATTATGTAATCAATCTGAAAACTCCCAGTACCTCCAGGTCTCTTTCACATATATCACCTTCTTTCGAGATTCTTAAACTAAGTGTCAGTGATGATTCAATTTAGGCTCTTCAAAATTCTACCATCAGCTTCCTCTTTCATTCCTTTTCCCCAGTGCATATTCTCCAGCTATTTACACTTGTCTTCCTTTTCCTACAATCGAATTCCAGTCACCTGTCACAATGAAATTTTCCTCTCTCTTAACTATTTGAACAATTTCTCTCAATATCTTCATCATACGCACAACTAGTTGGCCTATAAACTTGCAGTATGGTGGTTGGTGATGGTTTTGTGTCTCTATTGGCTACGATTATGTACTCACTATGCTCTCATAATAGCTTACCCAAATTCCTATTTTCTTATTCTGAGTGTTGCCCGACAAGTAATGGAAATACGTGATGCGTAACAAGAAGGGACAGAAAAACTAAAAAACGGGTAAGAAAATAGACAGGAATTCCAGATGTGACAATTACTGTAACAAATCTGAAGTCGAGAGAAGTGAAATAATGGGAGATGTATGAAGGAGATTCTGTGTTGGACTCCATGTGACAAGAAAGTATACACATGACAAACTAATGGAATAAGGATTGGTGATCTCTAACGAAACAAGCAGGGCAAACATGAATGCACAAAGCTGAAGATTGGAGAAGTGTGGAAAAGTTCATTATCCAGCAGTGGATGATGAATAATGGTGGTGGTGGTGGTGGTGGTGGTGGTGGTGATCTCTACCATGAATCTGGTCTACTTTGAACAAAGCAGCTATTTCTAGGTATCACAGTGATATGATATACTTTACTACACAAATCTAGTTTACTAATCTCTCAAATTACTTTGCAGCAAATTCTGTGCCAGTGATCGTGTGTCCAATTTTACAGGGCATAAAAAGTTGACCTTTTCATTCTATTTGATTTTATTGTATTGTATTTTTTTCTCTCATGATAAATTGAAAGTACTGTAGAAATCTTCCTTTTCCTACAATCGAATTCCAGTCACCTGTCACAATGAAATTTTCCTCTCTCTTAACTATTTGAACAATTTCTTTTATCTCAGAATATATTCTCTCAATATCTTCATCATACGCACAACTAGTTGGCCTATAAACTTGCAGTATGGTGGTTGGTGATGGCTTTGTGTCTATATTGGCCAAGATTATGTACTCACTATGCTCTCATAATAGCTTACCCAAATTCCTATTTTCTTATTCTGAGTGTTGCCCGACAAGTAATGGAAATATGTGATGCATAACAAGAAGGGACAGAAAAACTAAAAAACGGGTAAGAAAATAGACAGGAATCCAGATGTGACAATTACTGTAACAAATCTGAAGTCGAGAGAAGTGAAATAATGGTAGATGTATGAAGGAGATTCTGTGTTGGACTCCTTGTGACAAGAAAGTATACACATGACAAACTAATGGAATAAGGATTGGTGACCTCTAATGAAACAAGCAAGGCATACCTGAATGCACAAAGCTGAAGATGTGTTAAAAGGATGATGCATAGAAAGGAAAAGGAAAGATCTGTCAGATAAACTCGCCATGAGATGTGATGCTGCCTGGAAATATGATGTTCAGAAGATACCATAGATGCAAAGAAATCACTTTAACTTAATAACAAAGTGATTTATTTCATGCTGTCGTAGTGGAGCATTATATGGTAGCAAAACATGGGCATCCTGATGGAGTTGCCAATATCACCAGTAACTTCACACTGACCTAAAGAATCCAACTGTTATTTAAAGCACACAGTCAATTGATTCGACTTGTCAATAAACAGGAAACTTTTAATCAAAGGAAATGTGGTTCCAACCATGATCCTACTTGATTTAAGTGACTACTGAAATTGCTCCAGTGTAATCCCAGAGGACATCTTTCTCCAACATGAAAGGAAACTTTTGTCTTAGAAATAATCTCATTAAGTGTGGCAGAATGATTTCACTGTTGAATATATGGAGAAACAAAAAAAAAGGTCCTGATTAGCAGTGCTGACAAGGGAACATCCCCATCGCACCCCCCTCAGATTTAGTTATAAGTTGGCACAGTGGATAGGCCTTGAAAAACCGAACACAGATCAATCGAGCAAACGGGAAGAAGTTGTGTGGAACTATGAAAAAATAAGCAAAATATACAAACTGGGTCGTCCATGCGTAAGATAGGCAACATTAAGTGCAATGTGAGGCGAGGAGTGCCGTGGTCCCGTGGTTAGCGTGAACAGCTGCGGAACGAGAGGTCCTTGGTTCAAATCTGCCCTCGACTGAAAATTTTGCTTTCTTTATTTTCGCAAAGTTATGATCTGTCCGTTCGTTCATTGACGTCTCTGTTCACTGTAATAAGTTAAGTGTCTGTGTTTTGCGACTGCACCGCAAAACCGTGTGATTAGTTGACGAAAGGACGTGCCTCTCCAATGGGAACCGAAAACATTTGATCGCAAGGTCATAGGTCAACCGATTTCTCCACAGGAAAACACGTCTGATATTTTGTATACGACACTGGTGACAGCATGTGCGTCACATGACAGGAATATGTTGTCGACCCACCTAACTAGTACACTTGGCGAATGGGTGAAAAGATTCTTCTACCTTGCCCGATTTAGGTTTTCTTGTGGATGTAATAATCACTCCAAAAAAAGTGATGAAAACATAAGAGTTTTTCACATAAACTGAAAATAAAAAGTTAAAATTTTCGGTCGAGGGAAGATTTGAACTGAAGACCTCTTGTTCTGCAGCTGTTCACGCTAACCACGGGACCACGGCGCTCCTCGCCTCACATTGCACTTAATGTTGCCTATCCTACGCATGGACGACCCAGTTTGTATATTTTGCTTATTTTTTTATAGTTCCACACAACTTCTTCCTGTTTGCTCGATTGATCTGTGTTCAGTTTTTCAAGGCCTATCCACTGTGCCAACTTATAACTAAATCTGAGGGGGGTGCTGTGCAAACATGCAGTACATGAAGAAGCACCCGAATGTTGGACACACCTTGAAAACTGAGCATAAAACCCTATGAAACATCCTGCATTGCTACCCATATAAAATCACCCACGTTCAGGAGTTGCATCCTGCTGGCTTACTGGCAAGACAAACATTCCCTCTGGAATTTCTTGCTCGCATGGAAGGCGATAACGAATGGCCATGGAACATTCTGTGGATAGACAACAGACCATTTCCATCACCAATGACATGTCAATATACAGAATTGCAGAATATGGGCAACCAAAAATCTGCACACATAACAACTAGTACCACTTCATTCTGCAAAGGCGACTGTGTGGTATGAGCTGATGTCTTTGTTTATTGTAAGAGCTGCCCCCCCCCCCCTTTTTTTTTAAACATATTGTGAGTCTTTTGCACACAAATGTCATTCCAACCCTTCAACAATGTGAATGTAGGATAATTTTTATGCAAGATGGCACTCCTCTGCACATTACACAACCAGTGAAGTGGCTGCTGCAGAGGCACTTCGGAAATGCTAGAATTATCAGCCGTCATTTCCCTACTGCCTGGCTCTCCAAATCACCTGATCTTAATCCAGGTGACTTCTGGTGTGGGGTTACCTCAAAGACTATGCATTTAGTGCTCCAATTATGGATGCAGGTGAAACAAAGGCATGCATTGTGCAATGCAATCTGAATGTGACCCCAAATACACTCCGATCTGTAGTGGAACAAGCTGTTTCTCGATTTCAACTTGTGGCAGGAAACAGTGGACAGCACATTGAACATGTCACAACAATGAAACTTATGTCCTTTTGCTTGTTATGAATTTTTGGTCTCATGATATTTAGAAACTGATTTTTCCCATCCTATGTGGTACATCTACATCTACATACGTCAGTCACTTAGGACTTTGCGCTGGGTGAGAGATTCGCAATAAAAGCAAGCTAAGTAAGGGGCCAATTCCACAGTAGCCATATGGGACTCTGTGCGATGGTCAAACTTGCTTATTTGAACTCGTCATGGTGGATGGGCTATCTAACAAACAGTGTCCCAACTGTTATCTGCCAAACTTTTGCAGTCGTGCACACTGAACAGTGCAGATGGTGTAATGTGCAACTCAAACCACAGTCATCTTGCTGTGATTCAACTGTCATTTGTATCTGACCCCATTTACATTAAGACTGCTAACAGAGGCGTCTATTACTAATATTTTTGTTAAATTGTTTCTGTTCCTTGATTTTTCCCCCCCAAGTCAATAATATGGTGTTCAAATTTGACATCATTCTGAGCAGTAATTCTCTTTCTACAGCATTTTGAAACTGGACACCCTGTAAAGCTATATATATTGTCCTGTAGTTTTACATACTTCAATTCGTATGTCATTGGACACAGTCAAAAATAATAAGCAGGCGCTAAACATGCATAGGTAAACATATGTGTCTTTCTTGTACACCTCTTGGTATACGTAACACTCTCACAGAGTTCTGTTTTATTAACAAAAGTCAACTGCCAATCACTTGCCTAAGATTGTACTATCTTGTTATGCAGATATTATAGCCACAAAAAATAAAATATTTGAATGTTTGTGTATTATGTCATACCAAATCGTAAAAATAATTGTATATCTATGTTGCAATGTTTGCATCTGTTGAAAATTACCAATAGCAAACATTAAAAATTAATGACTACTAATGCAATTAGGTTGGGGGCTGCTTTTCACGAGAACGTTGCTAAAGTGAGCCCAGAAATGCTCATTGGACACTTCTATCTTTTTGTTTACCATTTTGACATGTTCATCTTATAAAGAAAAAAATATCTCCATATCTTCTAAATTTGACTGCAACCAAATGCAGTACATTCAAGCTGTTCGTGATGCTTCCTAATGACTGCTGCTCATTCGTAAGGTGCCTTGCTACTGCCAATGAACCATTCATTTCAATGTGTTCTTGAACCTTTACTTTAAAGTTTCTTCCTGACTATCCTATGTATTTCATCTCACAATCTTAATTTTTATTTCACAAACTCTCACTTTCACCATCCAGTTTTCACTAACGCTAATCTTACGTTTCAGCTTTTGCGGCATTTTTTATCCACCTGGAATGCAATTTTAACTTCTTTCTTGTTGAATAACCTCACCAGTTTATGAGATTATTCCCCAATATGGCATGACTATATTTCTGTGGAATTATCTCATTTTGTTGGTTTCTGTGTCGTGTCGTGGCACTAATTCTATCTATTAAACCTGTGTTACAACCATTTTCTCCTACTATTTATCTATGGGTTCTCATTACCTCATCTTTGTTCTTAGAGCTTAATGGAATGACATTAGCCATATGCACTGCAATTATAAAGAATGCAATTTTATGTTTACTAGGTGGCATGAACTGTTATCAATTACTACACCCACGAATGTGGGTTACCTTTATATTCCTGTCTTTAGCTTATTATTTTTGGCCTTGTTCTTGTTCTACATCTACATCTATATCTGTAAACGGCAAGAAACTTTGCAGTTTGTGGCAGAGGGTACTTTGCGTACCGCTGTCACTTCCCCCTTTCCAGTTCTAGTTGCGAATGGTTGCGGGAAGAATGACTGCCAATAAGCCTTCATGTGGGCTCGAATCTCTTTAATGAAAACACGATAATTTAAAATTTTCTATTGATAATACTCTACTGTAAATACGGTATTCAAACATCTTGTTAAGGTCACTTACCAATTCACTTATTTCCTACTCAGAGCCAGGGAACACACTTAGTATATCTTCAACATATCTTGTGTACATGCACAGTTTATTGCTGTACTTAACATTTGCTTTAAAGAATGTTGTCTCATAAGCATTCAAAAACACATCTGCATCTGCCCTGATAATGCACATCCCATTGCTAAACCATTTTCTTGTATGTAAAACTTACCACTGAACTTAAAATAATTGACCAGTAAGACAAACTTTAACAGTCCTATGAATACATCTATTTCTAAATCCTCTAAATATATCTACACTCCTGGAAATGGAAAAAAGAACACATTGACACCGGTGTGTCAGACCCACCATACTTGCTCCGGACACAAGCAATGATCACACGCACGGCACAGCGGACACACCAGGAACCGCGGTGTTGGCCGTCGAATGGCGCTAGCTGCGCAGCATTTGTGCACCGCCGCCGTCAGTGTCAGCCAGTTTGCCGTGGCATACGGAGCTCCATCGCAGTCTTTAACACTGGTAGCATGCCGCGACAGCGTGGACGTGAACTGTATGTGCAGTTGACGGACTTTGAGCGAGGGCGTATAGTGGGCATGCGGGAGGCCGGGTGGACGTACCACCGAATTGCTCAACACGTGGGGTGTGAGGTCTCCACAGCACATCGATGTTGTCGCCAGTGGTCGGCGGAAGGTGCACGTGCCCGTCGACCTGGGACCGGACCGCAGCGACGCACGGATGCACGCCAAGACCGTAGGATCCTACGCAGTGCCGTAGGGGACCGCACCGCCACTTCCCAGCAAATTAGGGACACTGTTGCTCCTGGGGTATCGGCGAGGACCATTCGCAACCGTCTCCATGAAGCTGGGCTACGGTCCCGCACACCGTTAGGCCGTCTTCCGCTCACGCCCCAACATCGTGCAGCCCGCCTCCAGTGGTGTCGCGACAGGCGTGAATGGAGGGACGAATGGAGACGTGTCGTCTTCAGCGATGAGAGTCGCTTCTGCCTTGGTGCCAATGCTGGTCATATGCGTGTTTGGCGCCGTGCAGGTGAGCTCCACAATCAGGACTGCATACGACCGAGGCACACAGGGCCAACACCCGGCATCATGGTGTGGGGAGCGATCTCCTACACTGGCCGTACACCACTGGTGATCGTCGAGGGGACACTGAATAGTGCACGGTACATCCAAACAGTCATCGAACCCATCGTTCTACCATTCCTAGACCGGCAAGGGAACTTGCTGTTCCAACAGGACAATGCACGTCCGCATGTATCCCGTGCCACCCAACGTGCTCTAGAAGGTGTAAGTCAACTACCCTGGCCAGCAAGATCTCCGGTTCTGTCCCCCATTGAGCATGTTTGGGACTGGATGAAGCGTCGTCTCACGCGGTCTGCACGTCCAGCACGAACACTGGTCCAACTGAGGCGCCAGGTGGAAATGGCATGGCAAGCCGTTCCACAGGACTACATCCAGCATCTCTACGATCGTCTTCGTGGGAGAATAGCAGCCTGCATTGCTGCGAAAGGTGGATATACACTGTACTAGTTCCGACATTGTGCATGCTCTGTTGCCTGTGTCTATGTGCCTGTGGTTCTGTCAGTGTGATCATGTGATGTATCTGACCCCAGGAATGTGTCAATAAAGTTTCCCCTTCCTGGGACAATGAATTCACGGTGTTCTTATTTCAATTTCCAGGAGTGTATTTTTACATCCTATAAATATATCTATTTCTACATCAGATATTTTTCTATGCTCACGCATGTTGCTCATTATAATGTTTTCTCAACCAGCAGAAATGCATAAAAATCAGTCATGTCTAATGAAGCGAACTTTGCACCCTCCCTCTAACTGTCTCTTTATCCAACGTCCAGATATGGAGCTTCTGGGTTAATTACAGTAAGGTTTTCTATTTCTTTTTTAGTAAAAAAATAGTGTTTCTTTTAGACATTACTTCAGACCAGCTTGAAACTGACTAGTACAGTCACATTCTCCTTCTACAATCCGATTTACTTTACCAACGTAATCTTTGTGTTTCGTAATGATGTCTGTGCTCCCTTTGTCAGTTTTCACCACCAACACTTCTTGCAGCTTCAGATTAACTTGTTTTAACACTTTTGCATCTCTGCTCTTTTTCCCAATTGATAATCCATTTTAATTACTTTATTTGCCTTATATGATAATTACACTGCTCCTCTCTTGACATTTTAAAAATATTTGCAATAATTTTGGTTGAAGCCACTAGCTTATGGAGGTTTTTCATTGTTGGTATGTATGGAACATTGTATTTCAAGCCTTTGTGTAAAAGAGCAACTACCTAATTGGAGGATTCTAAGTTAGTATAGTTTGTAGCCCTTAGAGTAAAGGTTGTTTTGCTCCCATCACACATACAAACTTCATTTTTAACACCCCTTTATTTTTTATAAAATCTAGTATTTTCTTTTCATGTGACTTAACTATAGTCTCTTTTTCCTTTAAGAACTAAAACACTTATATATTTACATAATTTATCAAATCACACAGCAGAAAGTGCCCTCAATAAAATTCATTACGAACTTCACAAACAGCTCCAATGTACTGCATTTAGAAGAAAAAGGCTGCTTGCTGTCAAATTTAGAGGGATTAGAGACATTTTGTACCTCAAGAGGTGAACATGTAAAAATGTTATACAAAAAGACAGAAGTATTCAATGGGCATTTCTGGACTCACTTTAGCAATGTTCTTGTGAAAAGCAGCCACCAACCTAATCTCCTTAGAAGCCATCAAGTTTTAATGTTTCCTGTTGGTAATTCTCAACAGATACCAACATGCAATGTAGGTGTAAGATTGTTTTTAGGTCTGCTGTGACATAACACAAACATTCAAATATTTTACTGTTGACAGCTCCATCATTGGTGACTATGATATCTGCATAACAAGACAGTACAGTCTTTGGTAGGTGATTGGCAGTTGACTTTAGTTAGCAAACAGAGCTCTGTGAGAGAGTTATGCACCACCAAGAAATGTACAAGGATGAGACATATGCTTGACAATGTAGGTTTAGTGCTTGCCTGCTGATTATTTTTGACTGTTCCTAATGACATACTAATCTTAAGGCATGTAATGCTAGTCAATATGGATAGATTTACCTTACATATATGTTTATAACTGTATTAACGTAAAGTGTAATGATTTGTGTTACCTTGCTTGACAGAACTTGATAATGGGTATAATGTAGTTCTGAAACATGTTGTAATAAATAAAACACATATTTTTATGACAAATGGTGTGTAATAATCACACTGACTTGTGATAAAGTTGTGCAATGGCTTCCCAACAGATGTCTGTATGTTGTTGAGGTACTCCTGTGGCCAGCAAGATCCCCAAATCTGTCCCCTATAGAATATGTCTGAAAACAATTGTGGGCCAGCTTGCCTCAGGATAAGCTACAATGGCTTTATGCCACCCTCCCCAACAAAATCAGTGCATGCATCCAGGTGAGAGCGTATGCAATGTCGTGCTGGTAAGAGGGTTCATACGGCCAATTTCTTCAAAAATTTGACTTGATTTTGTTATCTCTGAAGTAAAATCATGTACCCTCTCAATCACAAACTTTAATTGCATTTTCTCCTCTCCTTCTGGGTGCTCCACCAGCCATCCCCTTTTTTTCCAGGCAGTATTTTACATGTCACATATAATCACAACAGTGTGTACAATGTCAATGCAAACGAATGCTATTTCAACCTTAAGTGTGATTGAAAATCGTACTAGAGAAGTATATCTGTCTATCATGCATTCACGCAGGATTTGATATAAAAAAGTAAAGGGGAAGCCTGGCACAATCACAGGGAATGATCATTATTTAACCATCAACTGTAGTTCTTGATTCCCTCTGGAATCTTTGCTCATGTTTCTTTCTATTAGTTAACAAAGGAAATTGAAGCAGCAATCCTGGAGACCACCTGGTTGCTATTGTGTGCTTGTGTAGCTGCATGTGGTGGTTACATTAACATGTAACAGTGTACACAGTAAGTATAACCACATTATGACAACGTCTTTTCAATTATTTTGCATAGTCCAAGACAGTGGTATCATTGAAATGTGATAGTTCACCTTTTGACAAGTTAACATCTGCACAGTAACAAATTACAGTTCCCAAAATAGTGACATCAGACACCTGAATCAGGTTTGCAATCAATCTAAATATCACAGAAGACTCATCTGTTACAGTGTCCTCATAACTGCATATCATTTGTACATCAAACACCTAACTAGAGAATCAAAAAAACACCGAACAAGCAAATCCAAAGTACAACAATGAAAAAAAATGGCAGGGCTACCATGTTGCTTTTTCCTTTCAGAACAAACAAAGGCAAATACATGGTATCACCTACAATTAGAAGTTCCCTTTACTACCGTGCAAAGAACATATGGTCAATACAAGTAACATGACATCTCCTGATTACACTGGAAGGTTTGTTGAATTTTATAATTCACACTATGCATATGTTGACCACATTCTACAATATTCACTTGATGAGGAACACATTAAGGTAATTAGCTGGACTGCAAAAGGTGATTCTACAATGAACTGGGTGGGCAGCACTTTATTACATCTTAGTGAGTATTTAGGGGACCTATCAGCGTAAAAAGAGTACAGAAAATAATAGGAGGAGGACTGTGAGAGGAACAATATGGGTTTGGACCAAGAAAGTTGTCAGCGGATTTGGTTTTTAGTGTAAGATAGCTCCAAGAGAAAGCCTACGAACACGGTAAGTATTTACTAATGGTGTTACTCGACACTGAGAAGGTGTATGGTAGTGTGAAAAGGAGGAACATCTGGGAAATCTTCAGAAAAGGGGAATTGGAAGGCTGACTATTACAAGAATAGAGAAAATGTATCACAGAAGTTTGAGAAGTACAAAAGTAGTAGAAGAGAAGACCCGCTGGTTTGAAAAGAAAAATGTGCTGAACCACAGAAATATACTATCCTCTTTGCTTTCCATCACTATTGTGGATGTGATAATGACAGGAGTGGAAGTGCGAATAGGGGGTGAAAATATGAAAGCAATGGTGTTTGCAGATGATATAATGGTGTGGGGAAATGGATGAGGAGAGCTACACGAAAGGCTAATTATGTGGGAGGAAGTGGTGCGACAGTATGGATTGAACTTTAATGTAAAGACATGTGGAGGTATGGTGACAATGAGGAATAAGAGGAAAGCAGCAATGGATATAAGTATTATATCACAAATACTAAACAAAGTGGAAAGTTGCAAGCACCTGAGGAGCATACCCAAAGACAGTGGGAGGAATGATGTGGAGATTAGTGAGAGAGGAAGTGAAGCCTATGGTTTCACGCAGAGTGTAAGAAGCCTAGTCTAGGGCAAGGATGTACCACCAAAATGCAAGCAAGTGTTACAGAGAGCATATTATGCTCCATTCCTCACATATACATCAGAAATTTGGGTAATAAAGCAAAAGCAGGTGAGCAGGATACAGGCTTGTGAATGATACTTCAAAGCAGAATCAGGCTTACTAGAAAAGACACAGTAAAGAATGAGACAATGAGAAATATAGTTAAAGACAAACACATGCAAGAGACCACAGATTAAGGCAGCAGGGACATGTTACAAGAGTGGCAGTTGGTAGGATACCAAGACATAGCCTTGAAATGGCAAGAGACAGAGACGGATGGATAGTGGGAGTGATGGACTATGTGATGAAGAGAAGAGAAGACTGGCACAGAGTGGAGAAAGACATGTGGTGGGATGTCAGGAAAAGATGGTGAGGCTTATGCTCCAAACAAACCCAGAAAGGGGCTACAAACTGAAGAAGAAGAAGAAGAAGAAGAAGAAGAAGAAGAATGATGATGATAATGAATCAGGGTAGATCTCCAAATAAACACTCTTGATGGATCACTTTATGGGGGGAAAAACCACGGATGGGATGCTCAACAATACACCCAGCAGACAGCATGGTAAGTCAAAAGTCTGTTGCCCTATTGGATAAAATGTATTATCAGTAACAGATCAACTTTCTGGCCAATAACAATGCTGATTTATTGACTTGAGGACTCTGAGCTGGCATGTTGTCAGCATGTGAATTGGGCATATTGATCCCATGGCTGAGACTGCTACAAGCACAGCTCTGCTGAAATGTAGCCCTGTTCATGTGACTATCAAACTCTTAGGGCTTTTAGAGGCTTGTAAACCAGAAGTAGGGTTGTCAATGCCCTACTGCCATGTGATAGTTCTGGGACATTCATATTCTAGCCTATGTGAAGGAATATGTCGCTACAAAATGTGGAAATGTTGAACTGCTTCTGTGACTGCACCTAGCTATCTGAAGTATGGTTAAATATACTGGTGTGCAAAACTTAAGAACTAAAAAACGTTTTGCATGATGTGTCTCTGCCAAATAACATAGGTTGATGAAACTTGGACCCTACATAGAAGGAACTGCTACAGTATAGTACAGAAGGAAACTGAAAGAAATATGCAATGGCACAAACATAAATGGAACTTTTATATAGTTTCAACATTTAGTTGGGGAGAGACCAGCAACTTAGATTTCACAATTCTTTATTTAAGTTTCTGACACAGTTGTGTGTAATTTACATTGATGTGTGGTTTCGAGTATAGCAGTTCGTTTGCAAATCAGATATGCACATGTGTTGTGTGGACATTACCCTTGTATGTCACAGAGGAAGTTTGCTTTGATAAGCGCAATTAATGCAGGTCTGGTTTGAAAATAAACAGCTACATTCGTAACTAGTCATCAGTATAAATTACAAGCAAATATGACAAATTTAAATACAGTATTAATTACACTTTTATTCAAAGATAATGATCACACTGAAGTCACCACAATTCATGGTGGTCCCCCAGGCATTACAAATGGCAGGACATGTTCACAGTACGGTGTGTGATCCCCACAGATGTCAATACATACTCTGCGACATTGCAACATGCTGCCATACCAGCCACATGGTTTGTAAAGAGTTCTTGTGGTGTGGCATTATGTTCCTCCACCAGCGCAGTTCACTGCTACTGAATGGTCATAGGTGTATGTGGTTGTGCTGCAATACATCCCCAACATATCCTACAATTGTTCGAAGGGATTTAAGTCATGGAAGCTGGCAGGCCAATCCATTTGCAGAAAATCCTCACATTCCAAGATCTCCTACACCTGGACAGTTCGATGTGGTCATTCTTTGTCATCCATAAAAATGACATTAAGGGTGAATCCACCCCTGAAAAGGTGTACATGGGGAAGCAGCACGGCATGACAGTAATGCTGACTGGCGAGTATACCAGGTCCAAAGATTTATTGTAATACTAAGAGCATAAAGAACTGGACCAATTATGGGTGGGATCGCATGCTCTTCTTGGATGGGAGCAGATTCAGTGTGCATAAGAGGTTGGTTGGTTGGTTTGGGGGATTCAAGGGACCAGACTGCGACGGTCATCGGTCCCGTGCATAAGTGGTTCTGGACGCACCCTCATAAGGTGAGAGGTGGGAACAAACAATACATCCAGTTACACTGTCAAACATGATTGTTTTGGTCGTCCAGATGTTATGGTGTAGGGAGGCATAATGTTGCATGGGTGCCTGACCTTCAAATCTTTGAGCATCACCAATCAATATTATTTTTGACACTACTTCTTCCCCATGTGTATTTTTTTCAGGAGTGCATTCAGCCCCGACTTTATTTTTATGAATGACAATGTATGACAGTTTTGAACTGGGCTGGTGGAGTAGCTCTGGAAATGAGAGCATATTCGGTGAATGGGCTGTTCCTGTTCCTCTGACTTACATCCCATCAATCAGGTGTGGGATGTTTTGGGGAGACATACTGCAACACGTCCACATGCACTAACAATCATCGAGCAGTTGACAAATATGGTGGTGGAGGAGTGGAATGCCCTACCACAAGAACTCCTTACCAATCTTGTGATCGGCATGGGAGGACGTTCCAGAGCATGCAGTGCCATCCGTAGTGATCACACTCCCTATTAAAAACCATGATCCCATTTTGTAATGTCCAGGGGACCATCACAAATCTTGATGACTTCAGTGTAATTAGTTTCTTTGAATAAAAGTGTCACTGCCATTTGTCCCATTGGGCATTTCTTTAAGTTACCATCCACACCATATTGTAGTAGTTCTTTCTATGTATGGTCTATGTTTCATTAAGTTAAGTTACTCAGCAATGAGACATCATGAGAAAGTTATTTTCATCGTTAAGTTTTGCATAACAGTGCAGATAGCAACACAGAACTTGTAAACTCAACTGCTCTCCAAGAAGCTGGAAGGCAAGGGTTTCAGCTTTGGGGACCATGTGTAGATAGTTGGGATTACATAGTAGTAACACCTTGCAGAGGGAGTACAGGACACAGGAACAGGCACCTCACATGGTCATTTTTCTCATTTCACACACTGACTTCACATGTGTACCTCCCATTTTTCCATTTCTCCCTCTAGCATTCATCATCCAGTTTCATCTCCAGTACTTCCACAAGTGTTCACTCATATGAGGGCTGAATGAAAAGTAATGCCTCCACCTTCATTAACTGGGTTTGGATGGGAATATTTTACTAAATAAAATGCAGAAATAATCCTTAGAATGTGATTTTTAATTACCAATATTCACTTTTCCACATAATCACCAGCCAACTGGATACATTTCTGCCAAGTTTTCTGAAGCCATCATGGAAGAAGTTGACACACTGTTTCCGCAACCACAGTCTCACAGTTCTCTCCACATCTTCATCAGAAGCATAATGATGTCCCCCGCAGATCATCTTTCATTATCGGGAACAGATGTAAGTCAGACGGTGCTAAATATGGACTGTATGGAGGATGCCATATGGTGGTGAGATTCAGTCTCTGAAGTTCTGCTGTGGTGGCACATGAAGTGTGTGGTTTGGCATTGTCATGCTGCAGGGAAACATTTCCCTTTTCCTTCAGGACCCTTGTTAGCCGACATTTCAGAGTTCGCAGCATAGTGATATAACACACTGAATTTATTGTTGTTCCACGATCAAGGAAATCAACATGGATAATACCATCTGCCTCCCACAACACTGTGGCCATGATTTTTCCAGCTGGGGGCTGCGTCTTGAATTTATTTTTCTGGGGAGAGTCTGTGTGTCGATATTCCATAGACGTAATGGTGTACCCACATTCTGTCTCCTGTCACAAATAAATGGAGAAAGGCATCACCTTCATTCTTGTCACGCAAGAGGAGTTCCTGGCAAATTTCAAGTCTGTGCACTTTCATTTCAGGAGACAGCATCCGGGGTACCCATCATGCACAGATCTTCCAATAGCCAACCAAAGCAATAATGTGACCCACACGTTCTTCTGAAATGCCGACTGTGCTTTCAGTTTCTCTCTGAGTGATACGATGATCGTCCTAAATCAATCTGTCAATATTTTGCTTATGAAGCTCGGTGGTTGCTGTCACAGGATGTCCAACTCTTTGTTTGTCACACAGGTCAAATGTTCCCCCACTTCAACGTCTTTAAACGTACTCACCCAACAACGCACAGTACTCACATCAACACAATCACCGTAAACTGCTGTCATTCTCTGATGATTCTCCTTTGGGGTGACAACTTCTGCTGTCAAGAATTCAATGACTGCACATTGCTTAAATCGCATTGACCGACCATCTGCGCATGGTTCCATACTTTACACTGTAACAACATAACCGTTCAATGCTGAGACTTCCCGCCAACTGGAGATGTAGACAAGAGGCTACAGAACAAGACAGTACCTGCCACATACCAATGCTGCCAACTGTTAACGAGTTACGAAGGTAGAGGCACTACCTTTCAGTCAACACTCGGACTTATCACTCGCTGCCATCATTTTCCGCTCCCTACAGCGAAAACCTATTTCAAATTGATACTTGCTCCATCTACCTACACCATTTCATAACAGTGTCCCTATCTGTAACCAAAATCTAGTTCCACATCCTGTTCCTTAAATACTGCCTGACCCACGGAATTCCCACCACCCTCCAACAGCCTAAATATAATAATTACACTCTGTGGGTGGCAACTCTCTTTCACAATGACCTTCAAATCTTCAGATTCAGCCAGTGCATATCCAGGTGGTGGATAGAGCAATGCTCCCCAGATATGGGTGGTAGGAGGCAAATGAAACACCTCCTGTGCACCAGCAGGCAATGCATCATCTGACCCATAGGTGGTGGCTGCAAAAGGCATATGTATCCCGTGTTAAACGTGGCCTCCAGAACTGCAGAAGACAACATAATACCACTGCAAATTATTTTCCCTATTTAACACAGTCTCTCTGCAAAACACTGCTCCTCATGTTAAATCAATATCTGGAGGTAAAATAGCCCCATCTCAGAGAGGGAAAATGGGGGTGGGGTGGGTGGGGGCATGACACAACTTGAAAGGAGACACAATATCAAATCAAAACAAGAATTGGTACCTGGAATGTCAGACCACTGTCGCAAGTACAGAAACTAGACAACATTAAAAGAGAAATGGAAGAGAATTATACAAAGCTGGTGGAAGTTGCTGAGGTAAGATGGGGATGTGATGGAAGGAAGGAAGGAAGGAATGGAATAGGAGTGATTATGTCAAAGGGAATGGCTAAGTGCATGATGCATGTAGACTATGCAAGTGACAGGGTTACTGGCATACAAAAACGTATATTGATTATCGACGAATATATGACAACTTCAGAACACGATAACCAGCTCAAAGAGGAAATCTACAACATATAAGAAAAAATAATGGATAATGACCAAGGATGCTACAAAATAGTAATGGGTGACTGGAATGCCATTGTGGGAAAAGAAAAGGAGAGAAACATAGTAGGCAATCATAGCCTTGGAAGGAGGACTGATACATGGTTTGGAACTCCCAGGAGGAGAACCTAAACTTACAAATCATCATGGGATAAATATGGAGACCAAACTGGTTTATACGATGGTGGAAAGACACAGAAATGGTATCAAGAAAGTGCACACATTCCCAGATGCAGATATTAATAGTACCCATAATTTACTTATGGCAGAAATAGAAATAAAAATGAAAAAGCTGAAGAAAGCTGCCATGGAGAAGAAGTACAGATGATAAGATCCAGGAAAAAAAGGATTACAGAAATGCTATCACTTGAACTTACTAACACACTACGAGACAAAGAACCACCTGACAATGTCAACAAGCACTGGAATATGCTGAAAGAAGATGTCATACAAACAGGGCAAAAATGTACAGGACACATAAATGAAACAGGCTATGAAAAATGGCTAAAAGAGTAGTGTGATGCAATTGATGAGCTATACAGCAAGGGAATACGTACTCACTGTACAACACAGTAAAGACTACAACATGGGATCAAAACAAACCAGGCAGTGCTACTACGAAAATTCTCAGTAAAGACAGAAATGTAGTGTACAAAGATCTTGATAGGTCACAAACCAACAACACCAGTACCTGAACCCTTGAAGAGTGTTAATGATTCTGAGAAAGGATCAACAACCATATTGGAAGAAGTACAGAGTGCAACAGCTGCCATGAAAAATGGGAAAGCAGTAGGTACAGATAAAATACCTAGTGGAACACTAAAATGTTTGAACCAAGAAGGAATAACAGAAAACTTGAGGTTATGTAACAAAATATATGACTTGGTGAATGGCCAGAGGACTTTGACAATAGTACTGATTCCAGCCCCAAAGAAACAAGGAACCAAGAAATGCAGTGAGCACAGGACAGTTAACATCATTTCACATGCAGGCAAAGTTACATTAAGAATCACTGACAAAACACTGGAAAAGGCAATGGCAGAAAATCTGGCTGAAGATCAATTTAGTTTTAGACGCAATAGGAGTTTTTCAAATTTTGGGAGAGGTTTATTGGAAAGAGAAGAGACCTATATGTGTGTTTTATAGACCTAGAATAGGCATTTGATAATATGGCTTGGTACAAGTTTGCAACTCATATAATGAGGGAAGAGAGAGCGAAATGTGAAAGCAGGCAACTTGTAAACTCATTAATATAAATCAAAAAGTCAGTGACAGCAAGATAAGATAGTACAAACTGGATAGAACTAGGAAAAGCAGTACGACAAGGCTGCTGTCTGTCACCTAACTTTTAAATCTACACTTACAAAATACACTCCTGGAAATTGAAATAAGAACACCGTGAATTCATTGTCCCACGAAGGGGAAACTTTATTGACACATTCCTGGGGTCAGATACATCACATGATCACACTAACAGAACCACAGGCACATAGACACAGGCAACAGAGCATGCACAATGTCGGAACTAGTACAGTGTATATCCACCTTTCGCAGCAATGCAGGCTGCTATTCTCCCATGGAGACGATCGTAGAGATGCTGGATGTAGTCCTGTGGAACGGCTTGCCATGCCATTTCCACCTGGCGCCTCAGTTGGACCAGCGTTCGTGCTGGACGTGCAGACCGCGTGGTACGACGCTTCATCCAGTCCCAAACATGCTCAATGGGGGACAGATCCGGAGATCTTGCTGGCCAGGGTAGTTGACTTACACCTTCTAGAGCACGTTGGGTGGCACGGGATACATGCGGACGTGCATTGTCCTGTTGGAACAGCAAGTTCCCTTGCCGGTCTAGGAATGGTAGAACGATGGGTTCGATGACGGTTTGGATGTACCGTGCACTATTCAGTGTCCCCTCGACGATCACCAGTGGTGTACGGCCAGTGTAGGAGATCGCTCCCCACACCATGATGCCGGGTGTTGGTCCTGTGTGCCTCGGTCGTATGCAGTCCTGATTGTGGCGCTCACCTGCACGGCGCCAAACACGCATACGACCATCATTGGCACCAAGGCAGAAGCGACTCTCATCGCTGAAGACGACACGTCTCCATTCGTCCCTCCATTCACGCCTGTCGCGACACCACTGGAGGCCGGCTGCACGATGTTGGGGCGTGAGCGGAAGACGGCCTAACGGTGTGCGGGACCGTAGCCCAGCTTCATGGAGACGGTTGCGAATGGTCCTCGCCGATACCCCAGGAGCAACAGTGTCCCTAATTTGCTGGGAAGTGGCGGTGCGGTCCCCTACGGCACTGCGTAGGATCCTACGGTCTTGGCGTGCATCCGTGCGTCGCTGTGGTCCAGTCCCAGGTCGACAGGCACGTGCACCTTCCGCCGACCACTGGCGACAACATCAATGTACTGTGGAGACCTCACGCCCCACGTGTTGAGCAATTCGGCGGTACGTCCACCCGGCCTCCCGCATGCCCACTATACGCCCTCGCTCAAAGTCCGTCAACTGCACATACGGTTCACGTCCACGCTGTCGCGGCATGCTACCAGTGTTAAAGACTGCGATGGAGCTCCGTATGCCACGGCAAACTGGCTGACACTGACGGCGGCGGTGCACAAATGCTGCGCAGCTAGCGCCATTCGACGGCCAACACCGCGGTTCCTGGTGTGTCCGCTGTGCCGTGCGTGTGATCATTGCTTGTACAGCCCTCTCGCAGTGTCCGGAGCAAGTATGGTGGGTCTGACACACCGGTGTCAATGTGTTCTTTTTTCCATTTCCAGGAGTGTATGATCGATTGCTGCCCACTAGATAAAATGGGGGTAAAAATTGGAGGAAAAATAATATGTCATTTGAGGTTTGCATATGACACAGACCTTCCAGCAACAGATGAAAAGGAGTCACAGGATACACTGGGTAACACTGAAGCCAAAGGAAAGATTTATGGAATGAAAATCAATACAAAGAAAACAAAAGTAAAGTAGAAGAAAATAAAAGGGGAAAGACAATGCTGAATATGCTATATCTGCGAGTAACCAGATATCAGTGTATGCATCAAAACCCAGGGGAGGAAGATGACTGTGGTGGAGAACACGATACCAAGTGGTAGTCGAGCTAAGACCGGCGGACAAGACACAAACCAGAACAAGTCCAAATCAACCTATGCAACAATGAGGTGCAAAGTGAAAACAGTCACCACAATGCTGCAACAGGCGAACACAGAGAGATACAACACAAAATGCAACCAGAGAGAAATCAACTGACAAGTGAGGTTGTTATTGAATAGTCCATTGTACAACGATGATAGTAACTGACAATATCATATGTGAGTATAGAACTGACTGACCATTTGCTGGGTGATCGTATCTATACTGGCCGTGACAAACACTGTTGGTTGACATATTCACATGCTGAGAAGGGTGGCGCACACGTGCTACGCAAGCACAACGCTGTGCCGATACTATGCCCTCTAATGATCATCTAGGTCCATTTCCTCTGACAGGAATTCAACTTCCATGGAACCTGATACCAGAGAATGGAGAAATGTTACAACATGTGCAAAGCTTTACATATCTCATAATCAGGATGGAAACTGACTGGAAAAACAGAACAGAAATTAAAACCAGAATATCACTGGCGAAAGAGGCCTTTTGTAAGAAAAGAAGAATTTTCCACAGCTATATGGGCAAAGATTTCAGGCAAATATTAATAAAATGTTTTGTATGGTGTGTCTCCTTGTCTGGTGCTGAAATGTGGATACTGAGGAAGAGAAACAGAGCTAGGATGGAGGCTTCTGAAATATGGACATGGTAGATGATGGGAAGAATAAGGTGGATGGATAGGTTGAAAAATGATGAGATACAAGGAAGAGTGGAAGAACAGAGACAATTGCTGGATGTAAAAAAAAAAAAAAAAAAAAAAAAAAAAGGGAAGAAGAAGAAGAAAACAAAACTGGATTAGACATCTATTAAGAAATGAGTTGCGTGGGTTATAAAAATTTCCTCAGAGAAGTATGTGGAAGAAAAGAGAATGCAAGGCAGGAAGAGATTTCAGATACTGGATGATGTGATGGATGGCAGAATGTACAGCAGCATTAAGAAGGAAGCAATGGATCACAGGAAATGGAAAGGCAAAGGACTGCTAATACAGCACAAAACTAATGATGATGACACCCACCATTGCTCAACGGTGCTTACCCCATCCCAAATAAACACCTTGTTAAATCCTCGTAGCATCCAGATCCTACCTTCCTGATCTTACCCATCTATCAAAACATCATCCCAACACCAAGAAACCAAACAAACCAAAAACATTGTTTTCAAACTATTTACCAAAACCTTCAAACCCACAGAAGTTCCAAGTCCTATCCAAAGGCCACACATTTAGTGCTACACTGAAATTCAGTTATGCTGGACTCATTGAAGACCCACTCTCCTCCTCCTGATCCCTAAATGGAAATACTTTTTTATTACCAATCCCTCTGACCAAAACCAAAAGGAACAACACTGAACCTTTCCTCTCCCAGTTCCTTCATCCAGCCATGACCCTCCCCCACTCTCACATAACCATACCCATGTTACATTCCAGAAATTCCTTACCTCTAACCTGGCCCCACCACCCTTTCTTAGGTGTTTTCCCAAAAACATAAACCTCTCAGCAGAGGAGAGAACAGCCACTGACAGCCTTAAGTCACACCCTACTTTACTGACCCTCCCTGTTGACAAAGGCTCCACCACTTGTCACGATTAAATGCAGTGTTTACCTGACAGGAGGTATCCACTAACTAACTGACTCCCCCTACAAACCCTTCCATAGTGATCCTTGCTCAGAAGACTGGCATAAACATCAGTCCCTACACAAATCCTTGGACCCTGCACCCACCACTACCTGCACAGCCAGCATGTACATATGCCCCAAAATTCAAAAACCTAACCATACTGTGTTCCTATAGAAAGAATTTAAACTTTTTTGAACATCTCTTGCTCACTGCCCGCAACCTACCTTCCCACATCAAAGACACAAACCACTTCCTCCACCATCTCCCAACCACATCCACTCCATTAGCACCAAAGATTCCTACTCATCACTGATGATGTGTCCTCCCTACACACTAATATACCCTATGCCCATGGCCTTGCCGCTACTGAACACTACCTCTCACAATGCCCTATTGACTCCAAACCCACTATCTCATTACTTATACATCTGAGAAACTAAGCCTTTTAAATAAGCACAGTAGTCACTCTGGAGTACAGTAGATTGTGAAGAACTGTTATGAGGCAGTTATATGGACCATCACTGATGAAAAAAGGTGATGGTAGTGAAGTGATGTGTATATGGCAGTCAGCTGCATGCAATCAGTGTAGTCAATGTGGAGATATGATGGAATGCCAGACAAGAGTTACCACATTTGTATGTGCCCATGACCATGCTGTGAATGAAGTTGCTCAATTTGTCAGTTTATCAATGCTGACTGTCCAATGCGTCTACAATGAATGGTGCACCACTTGCAGCCATGTATCACTGTGAAATAATAATGGTAGTGAAGAGATGCTCAACGACACACATCAAAGAAGGGTATCATACCTTGTTAATGATAATCAGTTTCAAACTCAACAGGAATTGTACCTGTAACTGAGTGCAGGTTCATCTTAACCAGTTTCAGACTGAACATTACAAAGAGAACTGCATGCAACGACATCTGGAATAGGGTATCTTACAAAAGGCCATTGCTCATAGCAGCACATAAAGATGCAACTCTTCAATGGGCTGAACAACACAGGACTTGGACAGGAGCTGACTGAAGGCATGTATGTGGCTCAACAAGCAGCAACTTCACCTCTTTTCAAATCATGCACCAATGGCTCAATAATATGTTTAACCCTCTGTGCGTGCAGCGTGTAGTTCAGGCTTGAGGCGATCCTGTGATGTTTTGCGGATGACTTTCATGCTATGACTTGGGCCACACATTCAGGTTATTAAGAACATACGCCAGGAGGTTTATATCAATGTTGTTGGTGACAGGTGTTGTCCTGTCTTCTACTTCTTCATGATGAATATGCTGCGGACACTCAGAATTTCCAAGTTGACAGCAGCAATGTCTGAGGACTGACTGCACGCACAAATTCCTGGTTTGGTTAACACTCAGGAGCCCTATTATACTGAAAGTATCCCATTAAAACATCTAATTGTAATCCCACATAAAATGGCTGGAACTACTTGAAACAGAGGCTGAAACACAGCAATCAAAATTCCTACAATTTGGTAGCTCTACAAGATCTAAGCTTCAATGAGTGGCTTCAGCTAGGTATGGAATATCTGAAGAAACTTGGGGACACACATCCTCACTCAGTTTAAGTCATTATTAAGGTTACAGGCAGTGTTACATGGTATTAGGATGATGTTGCCAGGGGTTGATGAAGTTTTTGTCCTGTGTGATTACATCCTTTCCCATTATTATTTTTTCTTTGAAGGGCAGATATACACACACAAGTCCGCAACATGGCCGTGGGCACCCACATGGTACCCTCCAAGTGAACTTGTTGATGAGCCATCTAGAGGAAAACTTAATACCAATCCAACATCCTAAGCCCCCTTGTCTGGTTCAGGTTCACTGATAATACCTTAATGACCTAAACCTGGCTCAGGGTCAAAATTCTCTATCCTCATTCCTCCATAGCTTCAACATCTTTTCCAACTGTTTCACCGGGACCTCAGCCCAGTGTGCCACCTACCTGGCCCTTCACCTCCACTTCTGGCCATGTCAAACCCACTAACCATCATCAACAGTACCTACACTTTGATAACTGCAATCCTTCTCACAGTAAAAAATTTTTCCCACATAGTCGGGCCACCTGTGTTGGTGGGCAATGTATCTGCAGTGACGAGCAATCCTATACCCAGCTTGCAGAAGGCCTTAAGTCATCCTCACACAGGGTATGTTTCTCATTGCAAAGCACACCAGGTGTGTTGCCCATTGCGCATACTGTATGCTCTGACATGATCTGATACGTCTCACTGAGTGTGCTTCTCATCATGTATGTGACAACAGCAATCTCCAGTGATAGTTTCCAGCTGCACCTGCTGCATAAATCACAGTTTCTTTATGAAAATGGACACACATAAAACATCTATGTTAACTCTGTTAACGAGTGTTGAAGAAGAGTGGAAAAAATGTGAAGAAGATTCTGGACTTTTCAATGACTTAAATAGTGAATTGCTGGTAGAGGAATGCTACGTAATCCTGTACAACAATCTGAAATACGTACTACTAGAACTTATTAATCAGTTCAATTGAATCTTCATCCAATTTTCAGTTTTAAACTGAATATTGTTAAAGTATGGCATCTAATGCCACATTGCACATGCATAATATCCGTATTCTCAATGTTGCATTCACTACCATCACTCTGAAGTAATGTGCTTCATCACATATATTTCAAGATCGAGATTCATTTTGCAATTTCATTTGAGCAAAAGAGTAGATTTTTCCCAAAGCTGCTTGCCATAATTAAGAAAGGTATTTACCAGCAAGCTACAAAAATGAGGCAGTCCATAAAATCAAGAGATAGGTATATATATATATTACACACAGTTTTGTAATAGCAAAAACTTCTGATACGTAACTTGTGTTTACTTTCCAACGAAGACTGGCGGTCATTTTAAGATTTCTGACCACTGGGGAAACATTCCAGTCACTGGCCTATACAACCAGAATTGCGACATATACATTATTCATAATAAATAACAATGACTATTGCAGATAATACTTCTATTATTTAATACGAAAGACCCAGAATATTTCAGAAAACAAAAGGTGAAAAAACAAAATCTGGAAGGAGCTGGACACAAACCTGGTACCTTTCTCTTTACAGCTCACGGTTATATCAACTACGCTGCGGCTTGGACACAGCACCTGCTCCTCTATAAATGATATACATTGCTTATGGCCATCTACAAATATCACTGTTTGATATTTAACTATGACAAATTGTACCAAAATGATACACTTTTCATAGATTATCATCGTGCCATAGCACTGAAACAGTGTACTTTCATAGCACACCAGTTGTAACACTAAAAGCATTAAAATGGGAAGCCTTTAACTGCCTATTCTTGTCATTTTATTATAACAAATCGTACTAAAAAGACGCATTTTCGAGAAATCCTAAATTTTCTGATGCTCCGAAACATCTTATATCCATACACAAAATATGGAGCTTAGCTCCATACAATATGGTGGCTTCTAAGTTCTGATTGTGATGTAAAAATGATGTCACATCCCACTAGTCACATTTCTCTCCATGAGACAAAAATCTGACATGCCAGAGTCTTCATTTTATGTTTCGCAGTGCAGTGGACGGTGGAATTCCACACTGTAACATCACCAGCTCCTTGTCCACACGTATTTTCTCATTTCATGAGAAGACAGCTTTATTCTGCCTTTCACAGAAAGGCATTACACCCCCACCCCAAACAGATTTTTCTCGTGTCATATCCACACATGCCCTAACCCTCCAACCCCACCCATAACATAGCAGAACAGTTCATCATCCTACACCACCTCACACGAGAACAACTTAATCAAATCATTCACCAGGGCCTTGACTACTTAACGTTGTACCCGTAAAAAAAGCACATCCTACACATTATCCTTCCAAACAATCCAAAAGCAGCATTCCACCACCCACCCAATCAACAAAAATACTTAGTTTTCTATCACCACATCTACTCAAAATCAGTTGCCACACGAGTTATGCCCCTGTGGAAGAACCAAGTACAGGACCCATCTCATGCATGCACCCAGCAGATCCTTGTCCAGTCCCATTACAGGCACAACCTATCCTTTGAGAGTCAAGGTCACCTGTGAAAGTGGCCATATCATACACTGAAGAGATAAAGAAACTCTTAGACCTGCCTAGTATCGTGTAGGGCCCCCACGAGCACACAGAAGTGCTGCAACACGACATGGCATGGCATGGACTCGACTAATGTCTAAAGTAGTGCTGGAGGGAATTGACACCATGAATCCTGGAGGGCTGTCCATAAATCTGTAAGAGTACGAGGGGGTGGAGATCTCTTCTGTTCAGCACGTTGCAAGGCATCCCAGATTTGCTCAATAATGTTCATTTCTGGGGAGTTTGTTGGCCAGTGGAAGTGTTTAAACTCAGAAAAGTGTTCCTGGAGCCACTCTGTAGTAATACTGGATGTGTGGGGTGTTGCATTGTCCCAGTGGAATTGCCCTAGTCCATTGGAATGGACATGAATGGATGCAGGTTATCAGACAGGATGCTCACGTGCGTGTCACCTGTTAGAGTCGTATCTAAACGTATCACAGGTCCCGTATCACTGCAACTGCACACGCCCCACACCATTACAGAGTCTCTACCAGTTTGAACAGTCTCCTGCTGACATGCAGTGTCCACGGATTCATGAAGTTGTCTCCATACCCATACATGGCCATCTGCTCGATACAATTTGAAATGAGACTCGTCCGACCAGGCAACATGTTTCCAGTCACCAACAGTCCTGTGTTGAAGTTGATGGGCCAAGGCAAGGCATAAAGCTTTGTGATGTGCAGTCATCAAGGGTACACGAGTGGGCCTTTGGCTCCAAAAGTCCATATCAATGGTGTTTTGTTGAATGGTTCACATGTTGACACTTGTTGACGGCCCAGCACTGAAATCTGCAGCAATTTGTGGAAAGATTGCACTTCTGTCACACTGAATGATTCTATTCAGTCAGCGTTGGTCCCATTCTTGCAGGGTCTTTTTCTGGTCACAGCGATGTCGGAGATTTAATCTTTTACTGGATTGCTGATATTCACGGTACACTCGTGAAATTGTCATACGGGAAAATCCCCATTTTATCGCTACCTTGGAGATGCTGTGTCCCATCACTCATGCACCAATTATAAAACCATGTTCAAACTCACTCAAATCTTGATAACGTGCCATTGTAGCAGCAGTAACCGATCTAACAACTGCACCAGACACTTGTTCTCTTATATAGGTGTTGCCAACCACAGTGCTTTATTCTGCCTGTTTACATCTCTCTGTATTTGAATACATATGCCTATACCAGGTTCTTTGGCACTTCAGTGCATATTAGCAATGCTTTAATTTCTGTACAGCCTTTTATGTAGACATGACTACCAACCAGCTGTCCCCCCGAATAAAGGCTACAGTCAAACTGTGGCGAAAAGCAGAGTGCCACAACATGTTTCTAAGCACAACACACTCGACTTCAATGGCTCCTTCGCAACACATTCCTCCTAGTCTTAAGAGTTTACATTCACTAAAAACTAAAGTGCTTTATGATTGTTACATCCTGCACAGTTTCTTAACTGTTTGATAAACTATAGGTAATTTTAATTTTATCTCAAAGTAGTCCTTGATAAGTCACTTCCCTTTTTTTTCCTGGCAGAAACTGTTAGGGTTAAACATGTTCTTCTTGGCAGTTTTTACTAATTTATGACAACTGCCATTTTTGGTATCTTATCCAAAGTTCTACACAACACTTAACTACAAAGACACTGCTGTTTCAGGCTGCTCTATATTGCACTTCTCAGACTTAGTGTGTTCACTGTTGTTGTTTTTTTTTTCTTTTTTTTCCCAGCACACCTTCCTGTTTTCATGCCTGATCTGTGATCAGTTTTGATGGACCTTCTTAGCATTAAAAGTTGCGAGTTTCACACAAACAACTATCTATTCTGTCATCATAAAATACGCCAAATCAATCAAAACTTCTAAATGTCTTTAACCCATTGAGTGCTGATGAAAAATTAATTCATCATTCTCTTCCACTCCCCAGGGTACTGCTGATGAGTTTAAGCATGGCCTGCGAGTTTTCCTTGAGAGCTATTGGTAAGTTAACTACTGTCTGCTGAGCACTAATGACAAGTATCAGTCATACCACCTACCAGGCACTTGCAGCCTACTGGCATGTTTAAGCATACAGCAAATTCTCTATCCCATATATCAGTAGCTTTTCGCAGTTCTGGATGCCAAGTTGTGCTCAGGTACTTTGTCTGTTGTAATCTTGTCTAGTGGCATTTAAGTTTTCTTTACATATTACTATTCAT
This sequence comes from Schistocerca cancellata, assembly GCF_023864275.1. NCBI lineage: Eukaryota > Metazoa > Arthropoda > Insecta > Orthoptera > Acrididae > Schistocerca > Schistocerca cancellata. Next base: position 217,204,039 of record NC_064629.1, on the reverse strand, counting down.
CAGAACTGGTATTACAATGACAGTCTCATCCACTATTCTCCTGAGGAAGAAGTCGTGGAGATACTGACAGAGTGTGACAGTGACACTGAATTATTCATCTACATCTACATCTACATTTATACTCCGCAAGCCACCCAACGGTGTGTGGCAGAGGGTACTTTACGTGCCACTGTCATTACCTCCCTTTTCTGTTCCAGTCGCATATGGTTCGCGGGAAGAACGACTGTCTGTTGCTAAGACTGATAACTCCTAAACAGATTCAGAAAGCAACAGTCTTAAGCTGTCTACATTAGCAGGTGTAACATTGCAGTCTTATGTTTCAACAAGAAAGGTACCTGACAATTCATCTGAGTAAGAAGGTGATAATGAAAACTTAGGAGGGAAGCATGATTTAGTGACATATTTGATTGTAAAGAAAATGATTTTCATCCACATAATCACGCATATGATGATTCGCTTTTAGGACACAACTGTCAACTAGGGAATGGTACAAGCATTCTGCCATTCTTTATGTCATTTTTGAGAAAAGATGCTGAAAAATATGCAGACTGAAGGTTTGAAATCCAGTGGTGCCTATTTCATTTGTGAAACACAAGAAAGTAAAAATACAGCATATATTGCATCAGGCAGACAAAAATAATAAATAATCATCTATACCAACAAAAATAATTCATATATCTCAATTTCCACAGGTTCGAAGATTTTATTGCACAAGTGCACACAAAGCATATTGTTTTCATACACTCCCATAAACTGTTCAGGCCCATGTCCACCTTGTCCTTTGTAGCTGTCTACCAACAAATTATTGCACAGGAAAACACACAGAAAAGGATGAACATTTTGGATTATGTGTGCCTGATTTCAAAAGCTATATTAAAGTTATTAAGTATTAGTAACTGTGTGACATAGAAGTAGGTCATCCTCTTCTGATGGAAAAGAAGTTATCAGAAATTTAAGAAACCCATTTCCAAATTTCTTGATGACAAAAGCTGTTCTGTAAGTATACTGTTTACATAGAGTACTTCTCACAGACAGGCAATCCGTCCTGCTCTAGTGATTAAGAGTTAAACCAATCTTGCAAAAAATTGTTCATTAAGCTACCAAATAAGCCTCGGGTTACAAAAAAAGTGAAACAAAAAAGTTTTTAATGGGGGTTCACAATAAATCCCAATACATGAGAATGATGTCACAGTCAATCAGTATATTCTGTTCATTATAAGAGGTAACAGGCTGCTCTTAACTACAAAAATGCCATAAAGGAAAATTACATCATTGATGGCTCTCATGCCTCACTTGCAAGGAAACAGTAAAATTGTACATGAACAGAAAGTAAACGCCCATGTGTGATCCAAAATATCTTCTTAACTTAAATTTATTTGTTTATTTAGTACAGTGAAGACCACATGCAGTACATACGGGATTATTGAAACAAAGCTATGAAGTAACAATGAACTACTGACGTATACTGAAAGCAAGACGTAATTATTGCAATTGATTACCAAAGGTGCATCAGAAACTACTGAAGGAAAAGCCATCTTTAAATCTCTGCAGATTTGTAATAACCATTAATTTGCGGACAACCCACAAAATCAGAAACTAATTTTCACACTTACAATTATTTTTCTCTCAGTGGTGACAAATCTTAGAGCAATGGAAGGAATCATCACAGAAAGAATTCTATAAATATTTAGTACAGGGCGAGGCAGGCCACTTGTGTAGCCCCAGCCCAGACAGAACCCCAGATGCAGGCTACTTAGAACAGGCAGACACATTTGGCGATAATGATGCAGTGTTGAGCTCAGCACATAGCAAAAACATCTACAGCAGCTAAAGGATTAACGAGAAGATTAAATGGAAGTACAGTAAGTGAAACAACTGAAAAAAGTAAGAGTACGAAGAAGACACAACAAACTTCATCAATTAAGATCACTGATGACACAATAGCTACCATTAATCTGAAACACACATAGTTAATAATGAAGATAATGATATTCCAGATATAATGCCATTTAAGATTTATAAAACCGTTTGAGGGTGTGAAGAGAAGAAAAGCAAGGGATGATTGTGTTTCAATAGAAATGGTTGAGGGTGGAAGTGAAGTAATATTAAAGAAACTTTGAAAACTGTTTACAAACTGTCTGGGGAGGAAGACAGTTCCTTATAAGTGGAACAATACTGTAACTGTTGTACTTCGCAACAAAGGGGACAAACAAACAAAAACAAAAAATTATAGACCTATTGGCCTCCTCTCCATAAAGTACAAACATTTAGAATAGTTATAACCAACCACATTAAAAACATTAGCTTTTAATGAAGTGAGGAAATAAGCTGGCTTTAGAAGTGGATATAGCAGAATTAACCCCTTTACAAGTCATCAAAAAAATTACAGAACACAGCAATAAATGTGAATTTCACCTTTGAGTGTCACAGATTTTGAGAAAGGTTTCATACTATGAACCAATAAAAAACAATGTATCAGTTCTATCAATGTCAGTACACTGAAAAATAGTAGGAGACGAGATACTGGCAGAAGTAAAGCTGTGAGTACCGGGTGTGAGTCGTGCTTCGGTAGCTCAGATAGTAGAGCACTTGCCAGCGAAAGGCAAAGGTCCCGAGTTCGAGTCTCGGTCGGGCACACAGTTTTAATCTGCCAGGAAGTTTCACTGAAAAATATGTAAGTTAATGTTACCTCTTCCCTCAGACTACAACATGACGGTGGGAAACTCAAAATTGAAGCATAAGTATACTGCTGCATCCATTTTCAATAAGATGCCACTCGAATTCAAAAATTTTAGCAGTAATCAATGCGCTTTCAAATCAAAACTGAAGAGTTTCCTCATGGGTCACTCCTTCTATTCTGTCAAGGAGTTCCTTGAAAAATTAAGCTGATTCTTATTGTATTGCTGATAGCGTTTCCTTAAACTTATGGACTGACATTTTTTCAGGTTCATGAACATTTATTTTTATCTGTTATTACTTTTATGTTGTAAGTTCATGTACTGACACGTTCCATGACCTTGGAGATTTGCTCCTCAATTTGGTCCTACAGAACTTGACGTGTAAATAAATAAATAAATAACAAGGCAACTCCATATCACTAAAACTATTCTCAACAATGTAAGGAAAAGATAGATTGCTACTTACCATAAATATGACATGTTACACTGCATACAGGCACAAGTAAAAGACATTTACACATTAACTCTCGGCCACAGCCTTTATCAGAAAAAGAAAGGGAAACACACACCATTCATTCACACAAGCAAGAACACCTCACATGCACATGATGACCAACTGTGGTCATGCGTGCATGAGGTGTGCTTGCTTGTGTAAATGAATGGTGTGTGTTTCCTTTTCTTTTTCTGATGAAGACTGTGGCTGAAACCTAATGTGTACAGGTCTTCATTGTGCCTGTGTGCCTGTCTGTGACTTACAATGTGTCATCTTGACAGTAAGTAGCAATCTATCGTTTCCTTACATTGTTGATGTTCCAACCTGGAGTTTCCATTGTTTAAGATTATTCTCAGCAATCCAAAAGCACCTTTTCAAATTCTGAAATTGGAAAAATGAAGAAGGAATACACAGGAACATATATGAACATCCTTCACTTTGTGGATGGTGCTGAACTGTTCACATTTGGTACAGATTGAATTTGAACAGTAAATAGAACAATACTGAACGTAAGTCTGCAACTCATTTATAATAATGGATATCTAACATATCAAAATGAAATGAAATGAGCGTATGGCATCGTTGGCTGGGAGGCCCCATCCAGGGAAGTTCGGCCACCAAGTGCAACTCTTATTTCAGTCAACGTCACATTGGGCGACCTGCGTGCTGGTGATGAGGATGAAATGATGATGAGGACAACACAACACCCAGTCCCCAATCGAAGAAAATCTCCAACCCGGCTGGGAATTGAACCAGGGCCCACTTGCATGGGAGGTGAGCACGTTACCACCCAGCTAAGCAGGTGGACATCAAAATGAAAGAAGTACACATTAATAATAAAGCCATAGAACCTGATGAATTTTTGTATTGAGAGTAGCAGTTGGTGGTGACTTGTTTGACAGTAAATAAAAAATGAAAACACAAGATTAAATAAGGGCTGGAGTGCTTTTGGTACACTAAACATGATTTTTAAAACCAAGTTTAGAAAGTGCCTGGAAAGTTAAGTTTACAATCAGTGTGTATTATCTAACTTGGTTATGTAAGCAGTACTCAAGTTAAAAAAGTGCTCCTCTTACTGCAACAGTCTCTGTTATTGTGTACAAGGTGCACCAAGCCTGGAACACGAGTTATTTATATCTGCAGTAGCCACCAGAAAGATTGCGGGAGGTGCACATCAGCACGGCGTGTCACGGACGGTAGTTGCTGCAAGTAGAGTCCTGTCCACCAGAGGGCATGCGAGAATTCGGCCGCGACCTCTGCTGGCGGAACAACAACAACAACAACAACAACAACAACAACTAAGGCAGCACAGGCCGTGCCCAGTCAGTTCACATCGGGCATGCCTAGGAGACAGTTCCCGGTCTACGCTACGTGAAGTGCGACGGAAAACGTGAACCGTGTTACTACAAAATTGGCGATGAGGATGGGATTGTCGACGTGACATGCTCAAGATAACGCTGGAATATCGTCGGGGCACTGGATATTCCGAAGGCCAACCGCTGGTATTGGTAAAGGCCAAACGGGGTGTTGACGACCGCCAGCCATTTGGAGTCCTCATCAAGTGGTATGTGATGATAAGCCTCTGAAAGATCGATTTTCGAAAAATATTGGCCTCCCGCCACGGCAGAGACAATTCATCAGCACGAGGCAAAGGATAGGTGTCCACCACCAATTGGGAATTAATGGTGGCCTTGAAATTGCCACAAAGACGTAATTTTCCCCGAGGGTTTCCTGACAATAACGAGGGGCAAAGCCCACTCACTAGAAGAAATCGGAAGAACGACCCCGGGGGCTGTCAGCCGGTCTAGCTCTTCTTTTATCTGAGGGCGGAGAGCCAAGGGGATCTGCCTCGCACGTAGAAAACGCGGGCGAGCCGACGCCTTCAACGTTAAGTGAGCTTCAAAGTCTGAAATACGACCCAGGCCCTCCTCAAAGATATCCGGAAAGTCAGAGATAAAAGATTCCAATGATTGATAGGGAACGTCTTTGGAGACCAACTGTATGGTGTCAGCAATAGAAAAACTGGAAGCTTGAAAGGCATCCAAGCCAAAAAGGTTAGCGGAACTCGCATCACTGAAAACAATAAAAGTAATAGGCCGAGTGACTGATTTGTAAGTCATGTCGGTAGTGAATTGACCCAGCAGGGGAATGAACTGTTTACCATAACCGCGTAGACGCCTTGTTTTATTCTTACTCAGTGCATTTTCAGTATGTATTCGCCTTTTCCTGACAGCATGCATAAAGGCTGGGACTACCTCTTCCTCCGTGACTTCTTCCCTTTCCACAGGTTGTGCTGTTGTGGTGGGGCACAGACTGGGCTTAATCTGCCATTCTGAGTAAAGTTTTTATTTTTTATTTTTTTTTTTCTTCCTCCAGAAGAGAGATTGAAGGTGTTCTAGTTCCTAGGTCAGACTCTCTACATTTGAGATGGAACATGCCCTGTGCACTAGTGAGGCTTTGACATTGTCTCATTGTTCACCAGGGTGCCTCTTCATCGTTTATCCTCTGGCCAAACTCTTTGACTTCCTTGCACATCTGAACTCCATACGTCCCAACATCAAATTCAATATTGAGGCCAAAGAAGAAGGAAGACTATCATTACAGGATGTCATGGTGAAGACTGAGCAGGGAGGAGGAAGAGCAGGGGGAAGGAGGCAAAGGGCAGGGGGAGGGGGAAGTGGGGGGAGAGGGAGGGGAGGGGATGAAAAGGGAGGGGGAGGGGATGAGAGGGGAGGTGGAGGGAATGGGGAGGGGAGAGGGAGGGGATGGGAGGAGAGGGGGAGGAAGAGAAGGGGGAGTTTGGGACTAACCAGCTATGTCATCAGTCCTGCCATGGTCAAGAGAAAAGCTGATGGCACCATGGGCCACGGCTTGTGCAGACAGCTGCCACTAACCTGTGTAGAGTAACAGCGTACTAAAAACACTATTACATAAGGCATGACCATCTCAAGACACAGAGTGTCTGCCCCAGGAACTGAAACATCTCAAAACTGTGTTCCAAAAATTGACTACTCAGACTGACAGATTAAGTGCCCTCTTCACCCCACCACTACAGTACAACTTGTTCAAACAGAAGATGTCATGCAGGGAGAGGTAGCCACAGCCTTTAAACCATATACTGGCACATTATCAGGGAAACTTTTCAATCAACAAATACGCTGGGAGAAACTGTAGAACCACGTCACACACATTTATGAGGAGGAGATGTATTGCAGCCTCAAGAAATTCAGAAAGCTTCACCACCACAGGTGGCGTTTGCTCAGTGCTCCTGCATTTCTGAAGAGATGTCAAGTCAAGCATGCTGTGCCAAACTTTACTCGGGCTATATATCACATTGATTCTGCAGTAGCCAGGAGAATCAAGCAGCCTTGCCTTGGTACATGACAGAATACACTTTACCCAGCAGAGTCTTGAGTACAACTCCCATGAACTACATTTTCAACTTGCCATCATTTTAACTTCTGGACCTGAGAGTAGACACATGGAGCTACTTAGGTGGCATCTGATACTGCCCACAGGAAGGCTACAAGTCTTTAAACATTAAAAATTTTATGTTTCAATGACAAATCATCACTGGAGGCCCCATGCCTGACGTATTAATCTGACTGGAGGGGACTTAACTCCGCTCTCAGTCCTAAGTTGACACAGGTTGTGGAAATCATCAGTGAAGTTGAACAGGTGGTGGTGCGACTACCTCCTGAAGCAGCATAATGTGGTGATGGTGATGATGAAGATGGTTTTGGGTTGTTGGGTGCTCAATGGTATGGTTATCAGCACCTACACAAATTCCCAATCTTTTCACTTTCCATTCTCACCATTTTCCACAAAGATGTGGTGCCGTTACACCCCAATGTCAGCAATGTCAGGACTCCAATATATTTGCTGGCAAAATACCTGATAGAAATTCTAAACCCTTATGTGGGTAAATGCCTGCATCACACTGAAAATTCTGCAGATTTTGTGAAATGCCTAAGTAACTTCAGGCTGAAGCACTCTGATATCATAGTGAGCTTTGACATCACCTCATTTTCTCCAGGATGCCTCTATGAGGACACTAGAGCTTATTGGTCATAAGTTTTGATCTTTTCAGGCATGTCATAAACTCCAAGTTTTTTCTACTTAATGGGGAGTATAACGAACTAATGGAGGGAGTTGCAATGGACAGCCCACTTTCAGCAGTGGCTGCAAATCTCTCAATAGAGCACATCAAGGAAGAAGTCTTGACATCATCCTAATGCACGTGCATGTCATATTCATTATCTGACCCCACAGAAGGAACAAACTCCTTGACTTACTTGCACAACTGAACGCCATACATCCCAACACCAAATTCACTATGGAGACCAAAGAAGAAAGAAGATACTATTCCTGGATGGTCAAGAGAAGAGCTGATAGCAGCATGGGGCATGGTGTGTATCTGAAGAAAATGCACACCGACATGTATTTGCCTGCAGACAGCTGCCACCACCCTGTGCAGAGGAACAGGGAACTAAAAACACTATTACACAGGGTACATACCATCTCAGACACAAAGAGTGTGCCACAGGAACTGGAACGCTTCAAAACTGTGTTCTGAAAAAAATGGTAATACACTACGGCAGATTACGGACGTTCTTCACCCTACCACTGCAGTACAACCTTTGGAGATGGTAAAAGTCATGGAGGAAGAGGCAGCCACAGCCTGTATGCTGTACAATGGTGTGCTATTGGGAAAAGTTGGGCACACACTGAAAATGTACTGAATAAGAAATGTGTTTTACCCGCCCAATAAAACAAGTGCATAAAACAAGGGCATAAAAAATTATATGAGATTGCGAAACGCTGGGGTCTATCATATTCTGTGCCAATGTGGCAAGAGATATATTGGACAAACAAAGCGCACCATCAAAGATTGATCCCAAGAATACCAGTGGCACACTCGACTAAGATATCCCAACAAGTCGGCAGTCACAGAGCATTGTTTGTCACAGAATTATGCAATGGATACCAGGATTTTAGCACAGACTTCGAAATAATAGGGCAGTGTCACTAGAGAAGCCACTGCAATTCACACCAGGGACAACTTTATCAACCGGGACTGAGGCTATAATCTCAGCAAGGCTCGGGAACAAGCCCTGGATCTAGCTCATAAAACGCTATGCAAACACAGTGACCTGACATCCGACAGCTGCTTCCAGCAATGTTTCTTATGAAAATAAAACTCAAAATACATTTTAAAGGTGTGCACTATTTTCTTGCCTACTCCTGATCTGCCCTTTGGGTCAAGTCAGTTCTTTCAAGTGGGGTATTCTCTAACATTTTCTACGCTGAGCCTTCATCTCAGCAGAAGTATCCCTGATGAAGAGCATTCTAGAAGTGACGGTATCATGGTTCCACATCAGCCAAAACAGCCTTGCTGTGTGCCTCTTGCCATGAAATGTTCCTTTATATTTTGCATTTACATTAATACTTTGCAAGCCACTGACGGTGTGTGGTGGAGGGTACTTCTGGTACTGCTAACTGATCCCCTCTGCTTCCCTGTTCCACCTGCAGTTGGCACATGGGAAGACTCACTGTCAGCAAGCCTCTGTATTAGCTCCGATTTCTCCAATTTTCTCTTTGTGGTCATTTTGTGAGATGTAGCTGGGAGGAAGTAATATGCTGTCCGACTCTTCCTGGAAATCATTCTCACGAAATTTCAGTAGTAAAGCTCTCTGTGATGCACAACACCTCCTTTGTAGCACCTGCCACTGGAGTTTTGTTGGGCACGTCTGTAAAGTTCTTGCACTGACTAAATGATCCTGTGATGAAATACGCTACTCTTCATGCTGTATCAGTTAGTCTTCTCTATCTCTTCTATCAGTACTACCTGTTGATGATCTCATGGAGGAAGAGACGAACTGAGTTTTGCAAGATGTGCTTGTGAAACCCATGTTCATTTCACAGAGGAGATTTTCATCCTCCAAAAATTTCATAATTCTTAGCATAAAACATGTTCCATAATTCTACAACAGACTGACATCAATGATATATGCTTATAATTTTGTGCATCTGTCCTATGACTCTTCCTGAAAACGAGAATGACCTGCAATCGTTTCTAGTCACTTTGTATCCTCCATTGCTCAAGTGAACTAAGATAAACCACTACTAGAAAGGGAGAAACTTCTTTCGAATAATCTTTTTAGAACTTTACATGTATTTCATCTGGTCCTGATGCCTTTCCCCAGCTAACCAATTGTAGTTGCTTTTCTGTTCTACAATTTATTATGTCAGTATCTGCCAGTTTGATGTTCATATGATGATTGAAAGGAGGGACTGTATTACCAACTTCTGCAGTGGAACAATTTTGGAAGACCGAATTCAGTATTTCAGTCTTCCCTCTGTTATCTTCCATTTCGGTGCCTGTATGGTCACTTAGTGACTGCATAGATGATTTTGAATTCCTTACTAATTTTACATAATACCGAAACCTTGTAGGATTTTTAGTTAAATTGGTTTACAAAATTTTACTTTCAGATCCATTCAAAGCTTCTCTCATTCCTCTCCTTATCTCTATTTTTGCTCTGTTCAGCTTTTGTTTTTCTGTTAGTTTTTGACTTCTCTTGAATCTTCGGTGAAACTCTTTGTTTATATAGCAGTTTTCTAACAAAGCTATTGAACCACTGTGGGTCATTCCCAACCCTCAAGACCTTGCTTGGAATTTATTTGTCTAAGGTATATTGTACGATGTTTTTGAATTTTTCCCATTTATGCTGTGCGTTTTCTTCCTCAGGGCTGAATATTTGACAACTCAAATAGTCTGCAAATTAAATCCTGTAACTCTTGCCAAGCAAAAATATTTTCCTCCATTTCCTAACATTCTTTGTAATACCTATAGTCATAGTTGCCATCACAGCTTTATAATCACTGATACTTTCCCCTACATTAACTCATTGTGTAAGTTTAGGTCTGTTTGTTGGTAGCAGGTCTTGAGTTGGTTTACTAATTATGTACATGAATTAATATTCGGACAAGACATACACAATATTTTCACACGAATAGCTGTCTCTGATACCAGTTTTGATCATGTGTCTCCCCCAATCTGTACCTTGCAAGCTGAAGTCACCCCCTATTACAACAGTATTATGAGGAAAGTTATTAATGATATTCTGTAAGTTCTCTCTGAAGCGCTGTGTCACTATGCCTCCTGACATTTCAACAATATTTATAATGATATTATCAGTCAATACAGTGATACTCTTTCCTCTGGTGTGATAACTAAATTTAACATCGTTGGTTAATCAAAAAGTCAACAAGTGTATGGACAGTTCATTGTGTCCAACAGGTACAATATGTTGTCGATCAGGCATATTGCTATAGTCAGGTGCATTGACAAAATGAGCTGCTGGGGGTACATGGAAGATTCAAACCCTTCCTCTACGAGACATCCCCTATGCAGTTCGCATCCCAGGGTATGTGTTGGCAGCTTTGGAGGCGAATGCATCAGCATCTGGGGCAGCATTGTTGTAGTCGCTTCTGCCATCAGAAGAGGAAGATTTAAAAAAGTGTTCCTAAACAAAGGACAAGGCAAACCATTAAGTAGGAGTGGAGCCTTAATGATTCTTGTGCGGCAATGCCAACATAGCATGCCTCGCCAAGAATTTGTGACAATCCTGCCCCAACTGTCCAGGAGTAATAAGAATGTGTGGGTCACTGTACAGACATTCTTGGCTTTCGCACCATCAGTGCAAGCATTTATATAAGCTGCAGCTAAATGTATTCACGTACAGCAACTCACATCAACCGAAAAAGTCCATTGGTTGTAACTTATAACGAAGCAAGAGGACAACTCGTACAGCAATTTAATGCTACATTTATATAATTCCCATGTGGCAGCAGCAAGAGCAAAAAATTGGGTACATTTTACTGAGAGTCACTGACACTGACAACACCAAACTCATTCCAATACATTTTTATGACTACAGTGATGTTACGTACAAGTACAGCAAAAAGGGGACACAATATACAGGAAGCATTGCCAGTAGACTGACAGTAATAAAATTTAAAATAAAGATGTTCTTGCAGATAGTTTTGAAGTAATTTCAAGGGTAAACCATCCTCAAACCCTTCCTGCCTCTTGCAATTCTTCTGAATGCATTACACTGAAAAGTACACCTCAAGTGTATCCCTGCACTGACACTAGAACAAGTAGGTGAAACAGAGTGACAGTCAGCTGATCTTCAAGTTGACATTACAGTTCAAAGTAAGTGCTTGTGTATGTATGTGGTGATTGCCCTTCTCCCCACTGTTTGGACACCAAATGGATGGATAAGTTCCTTTACAGATGGCGCAAATATCAATTTTGAATTGTGGCAATGAAATATGGACTTTTAACAGAAAAATCTTGAAAAACTGATGGTAGTTCAGTGAACAATGGAGATATGAATGTTAGGAATTACTAGGAGTTACAAGAAAACAATCAAATGGATCAGGAAAGAAACAGGAAAACAAAGTTGAGTGTGACATGCAGTGAGTTGAACTGCTGGTAGATGGACCAAGGAAGTTCTTTGCTGATTGCAAGATATAAGGAAAGACCAAGAGCATGATCTAATTTGAGGTGGGGAGATGACAGTAGAAAACAAGCAGGAGCAACTTCAACTGGTATATCTGAATATTATTATGATGATGATGAGTCTAGAGCAGGCCCTCATCCAGTAGTAGATGTTGAATGGTTGATTATTATGATGAAAAATTAGCTGGGCTAATGTGTGTCTTTCTTTTATTCAAATTAGTCATGGCTCTGCTCAGTTAACACTGATAATGTCCATTAAATGGAAGACTGTAACATAAAACAAAAAGGTACTCATCAAGTGCTGTCGAATTCAGATCCAATATTGTCTGATACCTCTGCTGATGCTAGTAGTGCATTTCAGGCAATAGATGGTACACTCTCAAACAACCAGCTCCCAGTGAGGAAGCTGTAAAAATCACTACTGGATGATCCTGATTTCATTTCACCCTCCTTATGGATTCCTGGTTCATGTAGGCTCCAGAGTGCCATTAGATTTTCCAGATCATAATTAATTATTTTCTGTAACCTCCAAATTGTTTAATTTATTATGGAAGATTCAGTTAAATGGCTGATATCTTGCCATTAATAATTACTTATCTCTCTAATAATGCATTTAGATTCAGGCATTGAAACCCAAAAGAATGTGACTGTCTATGTAAATTGAATACAAACAAGTCTGGACAAATTTGACTTGTGGTTTCACTTCCCATTGTGTCACAGAACATGGAGTCCACTGAAGGAAGAAGGAAGGAAAATTGGAGATTTAGCACCCCACTTAAGAAAAGATCATTACAGGCGGAGCCAAGTTAGGACAGGATGAAAGTGGAGAAAGAAATCTGGTGTGTCCTTTTCACAGAAACCATCCAAAATCAGAAAAAAAACTATGGGAAACCTAAAGCAGAAAGACTGGACAATGATATGTATGAGCCATGCTTTTCCTAAATGCAAATACAGTGTCTCAATCACAGCACCACTATACTCAGTCAGTATTTACTTTATCATTTCAGGAACCTGTAAGCTAATGAATCAAATTTTGTTACATGGCTGTGCATAGAATCAAAGTCTGAATGCCAATTGTTGTTCATCCCCCTATTGGTTTGCCTGAGCAATGAAGTTAGTGGCTTGGTTTCGTGTACTGTTAACTCAGACAGGTAATTCAGGACACAGAATTTGTCACAGTAACACAAGTGGTCTGACATTTCCTCATTCAAAATTTTCAGCTGAAACAAGATAGCAAGGCACCCTCTATGAATAGAAAGAAAGGCATATCAAGTCTTTCACGCAATGCCCAGTGTCGGCATAAAGTGTCTGTTCGTTTCCCCATTACAAATTAAATTATTTTTAATGCAGAATTTAACATGCCCATTTGACAGATTAATCTAGTGCAATATTTGTTTTATCAGTATGTATTAACAGTGACAGTAAAACCTGAAGAATAACCAGTTCTCCAGCAGCGACAGCATCCCCTTGGCCTGCATTGACTGCTACCATCAAGCACGCAGCAATACAGAGTCGCTACTGAATTGCTGTTTATTCTTCATGTTTTCTGTCCTGTTAATACCTATTGATAAAATGAATACTGGACTAGACTTGGGAGCACCCTATTGAATGGTCATATAAAATCTCAATCTAAAAATCATTTTGTCTGAAACAAGCCAATGCTTTGTGTTGACACTGGGTGTCCCATGGGAGATGCAATGAGCAGAAAATATTTGGGTTGACTCAAGCTACACAATGCAAAAATGAAACTGTAGATATGTACCAAAACACATGAGAAAATGCACGTGACGACTCTTAGGAGACACACTCAGTATATATAGGTTCACATATTTTTTACTAGATAGTACTGTCCTGTTATTAAATATAAGTGGTTCCAGTGTGTCAACATTATACAGATGGAAACAGATAAAGAAGTAGTAATAAGAAAACTAGTTATCATAGCATCATTTAACATCATCACATTAGGCAAGAGATTAGAGCACTACATCAAAAGTACACACAGTGTCTGTTCCAGAGGTGAGGTGTGTCAGCTTCACTGTCTTCCACTAACAACTTGTGTTAGATGTAAAATAAGAAATGTGTAGGTGAGAGTGTCATACATTGAGGTACCTAGGAATACATGATGATTAATGGTCCCTGTTTCAATTTACTGACTGATTTTAAAATCACATGAAGAAATGTGCACTAGAATCCACCATAAACAGTTTTTTGCATTTTCTACTGTGTTGTTATTGTGAGACATGAGAGTAGGTTTTGTGCAGCACTTGCAAATACTTTGAGTTCTATATATTTAAGTTCTGTGCAATATATTGGGGGACATTTTTAATTCTTCAGATACAGAGATTTATAGTGAGTAAATTCTGTATATTTTTAAAACTAGTTTGTAATGTGTGAATGATGAAGTCATACTTCACCTGTCATACACAATTTTGTACCTTGAAATGGAAAACAGTCTTCAACTAGGGGAATACATGGTGTTCGTAAATAAACTGAGTTTCTTTAAGGTCTTAATTTTTCTTGTCTTGAAAATGCACATTTTTGTTAGTTGTCACTAGCTCCTATTTAAAAATGTTTTTAAACTGTAACTGGTTTTTAGTAATACTACTTCTTAATTTTATTTCACTTACTGATTATCGGTGGGTAGTATAATAATAATGTAACACACAGGCAATTACATACAGCACTGACAAGATATTCTTGACTGCAGTACTTTTAAATTTGAATAGAATAGTTGTTCCCATGCACAGTCGAAGACAGAATTCGTGAGGCCCCTTGACCCTATTATTATGTCCAACTGCACAGCTTTATTGTCTCTTCCACAGCATAAGATGCAAGGAGATGAAGTGCTACCAACATACTGTCTGCAGGTCTGGAGTTGAAAAACTATTTGAGCCTTGTCAGACTGTTTTAGATAATTTGAGAAACTATATTGTTGTTGATTAATTTATCTCTTATGTTTTATCTGTTGTATTTAATAAACTGATGAAAAATGCCATATAGTATGCACTGTACTAATACAAATGAATTACAACTTATCATCATAATATTTTTAATAAAAACTTTTTTTTAATATAACAGAGAATCCCAAATTGTCACAAATTGGCGGGATAATATGCACTTTCGGTGTATTTAAAACAGGTCTGTGTTTGTTCAGTTCACTACTGTATTGAACTGGTGTTACAGGAACGACTACCACAGAAGTATGCAAAATGTAGCAGAAGGAGTATATACATAACGAAATTCACTTAACAATTCATTGAGTGGCACAATTAAGTCAATACAATGGACAAAAGCAAAAAAACAGGCATTAACAAGTGCAGTCATGCAAGTTTTTCATCTATACAACTCTAGAGGTACAGAATCAAGGTAGCAACAAAACTTATGGGGGAGAATTTGCCTTAAGATTTCTTTACTGATCATCAGTGTGCCTGCTAGTGGCTCTACCACAGAAGAGGTAAAAATATTTACTCCAGCAAGACCAAAGCCAAAAACAAATGCAGTCTCCCCCTCAAAGGACAAACACTTTACCACTAAGCTATTGTACAGCTGTAACGGACAAACACTTTACCACTAAGCTATTGTACAGCTGTAACAGACATCACTCCCTTGTAGTTCCAGTGATGGCTAAGATGGAGCTTTCCCAGTGTATATGGGGAAGTAAGCTGCAGTTTCTGTTGATACAACCTTCCTGAACTCAAAAACATACATTTTCTATCTCTACATCATCCCTTAAATGAGAATCATTCAGAATATTTAATCTAATGACAAGGAAAAAATTGAGTAAATTTCTCAGGAAGTAAATCAATGGCCACACAGCTGACAAATATATTCTAAAGTGTTGTCAGTTCTCCATTAGAATAGTAATAGACAGAATACATCTGTTCAGCCTGTGTGTTGCTTGAGCTAGTTAGCAGTGGGAAAGCTGACACTTCAAAGGCATGGGGGCACCTGCTGCCAACACACTGACTGGAAGCAGAACTACCAAGTATAGGCCAATGAATGTTATTCGAATTTCTATAACTATGATTTGTGTGTGAAGGGTAGTTATGAATAGTATCCAGATGCACTAACTGCAACTCAAACATTATAAATAAAGAGCAGGGAATCTTATTTGGGTAGCTCTCCTCTTCCGTAGCTGTCCTAGTTACTTTTGTTTTTTCTGCCTTAAGCAAACTGCAAACTAAGACACTCATTTGTGGGAAGTGATGTGCTACTTTAATATCACCAGATGCTATTAACATTATGAGTAAATAACATTCATTTTAATATTATCTACAAGGTGTTTATAATTACAGTTTCAGTTTCAAAATGCTGTAAAAACCAATTGCTCAGAATGATGTTGAATTTCAACATAGTATTATCGAAGAAGGAGGAGGAGGAGGAGGAGGAGGAGGAGGAGGAGATTAGTGTTTAACGTCCCGTCAACAACGAGGTCATTAGAGACGGAGCGCACGCTCGGGTGAGGGAAGGATGGGGAAGGAAATCGGCCGTGCCCTTTCAAAGGAACCATCCCGGCATTTGCCTGCAGCGGTTTAGGGAAATCACGGAAAACCTAAATCAGGATGACTGGAGACGGGATTGAACCGTCGTCCTCCCGAATGCGAGTCCAGTGTTATCGAAGAAGGAGAAAATGTTATTGGGGGGGGGGGGGGGGGGGGGGGAAGAAGTACCAAAAATATTACCACTAGCTGGCACTGTTAAGTAGCACAATATGCAAAGTAAAAGACATGGGCTCCACAGCTGTATGAGACACTCAGTCTGCCTATCTCTGTGTAGGATCATGTGCTGCTGTTAAAGCTCTTTTACAACAATGGTGACTGTGCACCAGTAACCCTACACAAGTTCTGGACCCTCAAGGGTGCGAAAAAAGGCACTGGTCTGATGTCTGCCATGGATCTAGAGAAAACTATTATGAAGTTTGAGAAGACAGTTTCTTTTGAAGGGCAATGTGGTAGAGGGACGAAAACAACTGATCTGACATCAGTAGAAGGTATGGCTACAGCATTGCAGAAGGGGTCAGGTGGTGATGTAGAAAAGTGCAGTCACTGGTAAATGCTATGAGAGTGTTCTACGCACCGATATCATTCCAACCATTCAACAGTGTGGGTGTGTGAGTAGGATCATTTTTATGCAAGAAGGCACTCCTCTGCACATTGAACAGCCAGTGAAGCTGCTACTGTAGAGGCATTCTGGAAATGCTAGAATTATCAGCTGTCAGTTCCCTTCAGTATGGCCATCCAGATCACTTGATCTTAATCCGTGTGACTTCTGGCTGTGGGTGTATCTGAAAGATGCAGTGTTCCATACTCCGATTACAAATGTAGCTGAACTGAAGGCACACATTGCACAACACATTCTGAATATGATCCCTGAGACACTCCAATCTGTTGTGAAACACACTGTTTCTCAATTTCAGTTTGTAGCAGAGAACAGTAGACAGCATAATGAACATGTCTTATGCCCATCTCAAGGCAATTAAAAACTGATTTCACTGTTGTTTTTTACGTTGTATTTGTCTTCAGGACAATTAAAAACCTATGTCATGGTACCTTTTTTTGTTGTTTTACGCCACAAGAAAATTAAAAACTTATTTTTTTTATCTGATGTGGTATGATCTTGCTGTGGTGGATGCACTTACCCGACTAACAGTTCCACAACTGTTGAATGTCAGACTTGTGCACTCATGTACATAGCATCACGGATCATTACAATATCTGTGCTTATACAGTGGTACCTCTACATTACAATGTCCTTCAGATATGCGTGCCTGTCTGAAGAACATTGTAATGTAAGGATACTTACACTCTATACGCACAGACATATTAACCCTCCATGTTGTTATGTGCATGAGGACCCCAGCAGGATGGGTATTACTGTAAGGTACAATGGTCAGCCCGATGTGAAATAAACATTGCAATTCAAGGACATCATACACTCTATGACATGCTATATGCCCCCAGAGTAGGGCACCACATACAGCAGGTGGCAGAATTCTCCACAACCCGTTATCAACGTATCTCGAATCTTTGGCACTGTGTCACATCACATGTCACAATTTTGTCAGTACTCATTATGGTGTACCATGCATTTATTTCTTTTTGGGTTTCTAAGGTCCACTAACATATGGACAATAGTGTGTAATAAACATGAAAAGGAGACTGAGGTTAAATTCCATGTAGCACAGTTCAGAAAGTCGAAAACTTTGACCTTATAGATATAAAAAATATATCTATAAAATATGTACAATATGTTTTGCTATTTGGGGAGCAAAATAACTGATGATGGTCGAAGTAGAGAGGATATAAAATGTAGACTGGCAAGGGCAAGGAAAGCGTTTCTGAAGAAGAAAAATTTGTTAACATCGAGTATAGATTTAAATGTCAGGAAGTCATTTCTAGAAGTATTTGTATGGAGTGTAGCCATGTATGGAAGTGAAATGTGGACGATAAATACTTTAGACAAGAAGAGAATAGAAGCTTTTGAAATGTGGTGCTACAGAAGAATGCTGAAGATTAGATGGGTAGATCACATAACTAATTAGGTGGTATTGAATAGAATTGGGGAGAAGAAGAGCTTGTGGCACAACTTGACTACAAGAAGGGATCGGTTGGTAGGACATGTTCTGAGACATCAAGGGATCACCAATTTAGTATTGGAGGGCAGTGTGGAGGGTAAAAATCGTAGAGGGAGACCAAGAGATGAATACACTAAGCAGGTTCAGAAGGATGTAGGCTGCAGTAGGTACTGGGAGATTAAGACGCTTGCACAGGATAGAGTAGGATGGAGAGCTGCATCAAACCAGTCTCAGGACTGAAGACAACGACAACAACAATGTACAAAAATATATGTACAAATTTTCACAATTGAACATTATATCCTCTTCCACCACCACCACCAAGCGCTGGCTGGTTGGATTGGGCATGTCTCGCACCTGGCTCTTCCACAGGGATATGATCCCTGTGGTAAGGGGCTGGGATTATGAGTAGAATGCGGATGGATTAGGATATTGTAAGGGTTGGGAGGGTGACGGAAAATACATAGGATGAGACGTTCAGCATATTGGACAAGTGAATACTTGTTACTGGAGAATGCCTTCCTCGGGTGTGTGTGTGTGTGTGTGTGTGTGTGTGTGTGTGTGTTCGTATGTGTGTTCTACTTTCTTTTCTGAAGAAGGCTTTGCCCAAAAGCTCAGTGTCCAACAGACTTTTCATTGTGCCTGTCTGCATCTCAAAGTGTCACCTTTACGGTGAATAGCAATCTATCCTTTTCACGTATACATACAGATAAATTTTAATACACTAGGTTAGTGAATTTCTCTCAATTTTTGAAGACAAACGCCAGATTTCAAAACTCTTCCAAACACATTCACTCTTCAAATTCTTATGCAATGTAACAGAAAGGAATTACTTAATTTGCCCAGTTGGAAAAAAAAAACCCTTCGTATGTGGGGGGGGGGGGGGGGGGGGGGGAGTACTTGGTGATTGGGAAGGCTTGGGTATTGGGGAGGAGCTAATCAACTGAAGCATTAAACAAACCTAGTTTAATCAACAGGAATGACATAATCTGTTCCATAGGTTAAGTCTATCAGATATCCTGTATTCGGGAGACAGAAGAGTGTGGCACATAACATTTACACTTTGCATTGAACTTTTCAAGGAAATGAGCCTGTGCACACTACAGTATAACTGAACAAGTCATTCACTTCTCTCTCTCTCTCTCTCTCTCTCTCTCTCTCTCTCTCACACACACTCACACACACACACACACACACACACACACACACACACACACACACACACAAACGAAATTTTTGACTAGGATGGAACTGTTCCAATAATAAGTTGTGGAAGCTCCAGATTCTAAGATCCAAGTGCCAACGATGAAAATCCAAGAGGACTCAAATGGTAAACTCTGCTCACTTGCGAAAAGGGTAGGTAATATGAGGCACACTGGAACTGTTATAGACTGGCATGATAGGATGGTAAACAATTAAATGAGTACAAGCTATGCAATGAAGCATAATTTGAAAGTATGATAAACATCCCAAAAAATTATACGTATACGAGACACTAGCTCACACAGGACAAAAATGACGAAGGGGCAAAATGAAGCATGTAAACCAGAATGCTGAAAGACCAGTGCAGGGGCAATATATAAAAACACATTAAGAAATTAAAATGGTAAGATACGTAGCCAAGACAAGTGTTAGAAATATGAATAAAATGTTTCAGATGGAAGTTAGAGGTAATGGAATGAGAATAATCAATTAGAAATAGGTTGGAAGGTGAAGACAATGTAGAGGTGGTTGCTTAAAAGGGAATTGTTGAAACTGATAAGTATCCATATACACATATTAAAAACTGTAAAAGATCTCTTTAAACTTCATGTCATCCTGCCAATGTTTCATGGCTGTATCATTGCAACAGTATCCACACTGTCTAAGAAGCGACAGTTAGAGTAAATTTCAAACACTATTTTTTGTTTACTTAGTGAAAATCTTCATTTATCTGAACCTGTCTCCCTCATTTCTTAATGAATGAGTATAGAGAAGAGACACATTTCATTTTGCATGAGATTAATAAACCTGTTGTAGCAACCACAATGTCTTAGAGGCAGTAGACTCTTGACATCATCAACACTTCAATTAAAATTAATCAGTTGGCTTTATTACCAGGACATTTAGCTGAAAGTGAAGTAACAACCAAAATATCATGGTGTTTCTGAGTAACATCTCTAAATGGACCTCACATTTTACAGTGGCCTGGGATTACATACAAGGGATGATTTGACAGTGAAAATAAGCATTAGATCTTATGACATACCTCAGCAGTGGTAGCAATTTTATCATTGGCTATCAAAACCAAAAACATAATATGTTAAAGTTACTCTAATAGATAGTTTTACTCCTCACTAACTCTTTACCACCCACACACAACATAAACTCTGAAAGATTATTATTCAGCCACCATTTTATCAAAAATGTACGTGGATTAAATGCAATATGGGAAAGATTAGAAAGCTAATGACAGACAATGGAAGACCAAATCGAAAACGAAAGGCAATGAACCAATCTTTGATAAAGTTAGCGTATTTTCAACAACTTATAAAGAAGAAAAGAACCATAAAGAATTTTAATATTTTCTCAATGATTACTCACTCTGGACCGTCAAGTCCATCTCACGCATTTCAGTGAAACGATCCCTCAGTTCTTGGGGAAGATGTTCTATCACTGTGAACAAATTATCACAAAATCAGTGCCAATACTTGTTTCATATATATCAAGCACAATACTCAGTAAGAGGTATTACTGTTCTGTTTCACATGATCAATAGAAAACTGCTAAGTCACAGTTACATTTACATTAAATTATTCAGAAGCTAAAAATTTGAAACGTGATGGGAAAAAAGCCATCATTCGGTAAATGTGAAATTTTTACAGGACACTGTAAATCATTAAAACAGAAAACATTAATTTTAAAAGTTAAATTTTTTGTAACAGCTACGATAAACATTCATACAATGAAAAACATGTTTCTAGCACCATTACTAACAATTTTGTGACATTACACATGTTTAAGAAAACCTTCAAAATAGTAGTTAGTTTGTTTTATGAAAACACAAATCAGAACCAATGTTCTTCCAACATGGCAGTAACAAAAAATTACAAAACCAGCAATAATAAAAAAAAAAAAATTGGTAGCAAAACTGTATTAACACAAAATATATCAATGTTATAATTATTCAGAAATTTTTATCAACACAATAGAATCTAAACTGCCTAATTCTTGTCACATTCTTGTTTTGAATGCTGTTAGGTGCAACTTCTGTTTGGTGTTTGTTTATGAGGGCATGCTGAAAAGTAATTGCTCTGAAGTTTTTATTCTGTTTTCAATATCAGTTGAGGTATTATATGGCGTGCATATTACTTGATTGACTTTCCTGCTCTGCTGACTCAAGCTGCACCAAATTGTAGGGTGTACCATTGTGGTGTGTAACATAAGCATGTTGGTACATGAGAAACAGCATACTGTAATCATGTTTCTAATCTCAGAAATGGTGCCTCCAACTGCAATCGTGTTGATGATTGTATGGACAGAATTAATGTGCAATATTGGGTTGTTTGTGCTCATGACAAAGGATACGGTGATGCTAACCTCAACATGTGTGACAGAGTGGATGCCCAAGTACAGCAAGCAACGAGACTCATCAGAACCGGGTTGAAGTCATCAGAGAAGATCATTGGACAGCACAGACACAACTCTCAGATAAGTGTGGCATATCATCTCCTGATACGAAACAGAGGAGACTGGTCATCTGCCAACAATTTCTTTTGTGCTTTCAATGTAAGGATTATGGGTTCCTTAACAACACTGTGACAGCTGATGAAAGTGGAGTTCACCATTTTTACCCCAAAAACATAACAGCATCATTGGAGTTCCACCACAAAGGATAACCAATGCCAAATAAGTTGAAGATCACGCCATCAGCAGTCATTCAAGCTCAGTGTGTTCTGGGACATTCAACGTGTGGAGCATTTGGAATTCATGCATGAAGGCACCACCATAAACTCTGCATGGTACTGAGTGATCCTTACAAAACAGAAAGCGTGAATTCAAAAGACTTCATTCACACATGGAGCAATCTCTTCTTCAGCATAACAATGAAAGACCAGACACGAGTGCTGCAACATCTGCAACATTCAGATGCCTTGGGTTCACTGTCATCGATCATCCTCTATAAAGTCCCGACTTAGCCTCGTGCAATTTTTATCTGTTTCCAAAACTTAAACAACACCTTCGAGGATTTCACTTTGATAGCAATGAAGCAGTGCAAGCAGAGGTGAGGCTGTGGCTCCATCAACAAAGTAAACATTCTACAGTGATGATAACAATAAATTGGCCTCTCATTGGGCGAAATGTGTTCATTACTAAGGTGATTATGTTAAGAAATAAATATGTTTACATGAAGAATAAAAATGTAGAATGTTAATAAAGTTTGTTTTAATTAAAAAGCTTTAAGAGGTTTCGCGTAAATTCTGAGGTGTTACTTGTCAGCATGCCCTTGTAAATACACTAGTAATGAACTTACCATATTATTGGAAGTTACATTCTTTTTTTATAGTGAAACACACATAATATACCTCATAATGTTCCATTAGTTCTACATATTTAAGTTTTTCCATTTGCTGTAGAAAGACTTTTTATTTGAC
This sequence comes from Schistocerca cancellata, assembly GCF_023864275.1. NCBI lineage: Eukaryota > Metazoa > Arthropoda > Insecta > Orthoptera > Acrididae > Schistocerca > Schistocerca cancellata. The sequence continues at coordinate 217,181,130 of NC_064629.1, read as the reverse complement.
CATAAGTGGAAACTGTGGGAGTTCCCTGAATAAAATAGTGGGATGTATTGTGGGTGCTGTAGTAAATGGTTTCGCTAGGGGGAATGTCATTGGGAGGAGTCTGTGCAGATCACTGAGGCGACTCTCATAGAATTTCAAAATATGCAACAGAAATAGGTTAACAGAGGTGCAAGAAAGTATGATCTGTGCCATTTAGGCACAGATGGATAAAGTTAGGAGAGAGCTTGTGAGCATGAGGGAAGGCAGTGGTGAGGGGGTGGTTGGGAACTGGCAGCTGGTAGGAGGGCTAGCAGGAGGAGAATGTGATGTCATAGTTTTGTTGTGTCTGCCAGCAACAGGTTCCAGATGCCAGAGTTGAGGGGACAGTAGCCTCAGGATGGTGTAGGAAAAGGTAATGTGCAGTAGTCTCTGCCTGCAGGTAGGAAGGATAGGAAAACCACCAATGTTGGGAAGAAGTAAGTACTGCTGCAAGGCAGCAGTCATAGCAGAGGTGCAGGCCATTGATTACAAGAGAAATTATGGGAGGAGTATCAGGTCACCAGCTTTTTTAAGCCAAGTGCTGAGCTAAATCAGGTGACTGAGGGTTTAATGCTTTTGTGTAAGGATTTCACAAACGATGATCAGGTGGTGATAATGGGTGGGGCAGAGAAAGCTTGTACAGGGACAGGGCATACAACATAGGTGGTGCCCCGAATAAGATAGCTTCTCTATCTGGTAGTACCAATGTCAACATGGTAAAGCTTTTCTGGTACAAGATCGGCCTGTCTTGGTAGTGCTGTATGGTGAGTCAATGCGGAGATGGCACTGATGACTCCTAATTGGATGCACATCGCACTGGAGTCAGCAGTGACTATGAGGACATTAGGCTACCATAGGCACAGGTCAGTTGGTGGAGTTGATTAGTGAGAGTAAAGCAGGTGTATGTGGGGTCACTCATAGTCAAATAACTTGTCATGAGTATGATAACTAGGCATTTTTTTAGAATAAACCATGACAACAGGTTCCTCTCTTAAAAGTATCTCAACCTGCTTAGAGATTTCTTCAACTCGTAGGCAAAAATTAGAAAGTACCGTATTGGAGTGCACAAACACCAAGCAAATTTGCGTAGAATGTTCTATTTTTCATCAAAATGTGCAGTCCATTAAAAATAAAGTAGCTTTGTAGTACGTATTACAGAGCACTGGTGTAGAGATGATGAATTATAACATGTAGTGCTATTGTCATATCAATGTGCAAGGCCATGTAAAACACAGCCAAGTTCTCTATACAGATGACAGCAACACCATAGTCACAGATAAAACATCAGAATTCCTACTACAGAAAGCAAATAAAACCCTCAAGGATGTTTACAATTGGACAGTACGTAATAAATTAATTTTAAGCATAGGAAAAACATACAGGGTGCACTTCAGCAGGAGACAACACTGTCACATAAGGCATAGATGATAACCCTATAGATTGTGTAGCAAGCACAAAGTTTTTATGGATGAACAGTAGCAGCCAACAAGGAATGAGCACACAAAGATACTGGCAAGAAGAATGTCATCAGCATGTTATGCTCTTATGATTTTAACATCAGTTTGTAACAGCTGATGTCTTGTGGTGACTGCATGCAAGATCTGCATGCACTCAGTTCTGAGCTATAAAATTCTTTTCTATAGATCAAAGACACACAATATAGACAATTTTTAAACTGCAGAAAAGGGCCATAAGAATAACAGCTAGATGTAGTAATCAGGCTGATTGTAAAGAGCTACTTGAAAATCTGGGCATCTTTCCTCCACAAAGTGAAGACATCCCCCAATCTGTGGTGCATATCAAGGAAAACATTGCCCTAGTTATCAACATGAAAAACTGTTAACTCAATAATCAAGAATACTTCATGGCAGAGTTTCTTCATTTACCTTAATAATGGACACAAATTACATTTCACAGAAGTTTCAAATTAAGTTCAATTTGTGAACTACATCTCCATCTATTTATTTCACACTTTTATTCCATCTGAGACTACTCCAAAATTTCTTGCCCATATATTTGAAGTTATGCATTGACTCTACAGTTACCTGGTGATTTTGTAATCAAACAAAATTGAGGAATTTCAATTACCTGTCTGAAGTGAATTACCTTTACATAATTTCTAAATGAGTTTTAAGTTACTGCAGAGCCTTTCAGATTATGCAGGGCTTATTGAGCTGGCACTACAACAAACATGTCAGTGTTTTCTGCACAAAGAATACTACTGTCTTGTCACAAGTCCCTCATGAACACGCAATGTTAAGGTACTTTTGATGACCATTTACACTGATGTACTAGATGCATCAGCAACAAGATTCTTATCCTGCTCTTGCACAGAGATGATAATTTTGTGAGAACATAATTCATCTGTTAGTGGTATTCTATCAAAGCCTTTCCAAAAAGCAATAACTGTGCAACACAAAAATCTGTTTCCAAGTCCTGCAAGAGACAAAGTATCAATATAAACTCTTGAGCATTTGAATTAAAGACACTCAACAGTTGAGAGTATAAGTACATTTGTGGGGGAGTAGTAGTAGTAGTAGTAGTAGTAGTAGTAGTAGTAGTAGTAGCAGCAGATGTTGTTGTCCAACATTAGTCTGGTGAGCACAGTGTAGCACATTTATTTGCTACTACAATAAGTGATAGTGGCAGCCCTTGTTATCAGCACACTGGTCCTGCAGCATCAAAGTCTTGATATGACAGTTTCCTACAGGATCAAGGTACTCACAGTACACCCTTGGCACAGTGAAATGTTAGAAGCCCAATGCCTGAGTGTTCTCCAAGACTGAAAGCCTATGCTGTGGGAAACCATGACCTGGTCGTAATCAAATGTGATGATACTGTCCCTCTGCCTCACCCAGCACCAAGTGTCATATTGATGGCGAGTACCATACAACATGGCAACAGAAATGCTCTCGCTCCTACTCAACAGCTATCTCCATTTCAATTTCCCATGAGCACAGGTAAGCATGTTTGCAATGGATTGCAATATTTACCATAATGGGTGAAGTGAGCCTTCTACCAATAGTCTGAGATTGCACTACAGGAAAAAGTTTTCATTTTATACTATCTAGAACAGAGCATGAAAACTGTGGAATATTGAGAGTCTTTAAATACTGGGGAGACAATTATCACTGTGAGTTTCGTAAAATAAACAGCTGCATTAATGCAGTTTTAACAATTTATAGAAAAAGAAACCATGCTCCTTGTTTTATACACTGAACTTATAAAACTCAAACAATGGAATATCCACAATGGAATAACAAAATTAATTGGACAGATTGCTACTCATCACACATGGTACGCATTGAGAGGCAGACTGACACATTTACAGCTAAAGTTGGAAAAATCTCAGCTTTTGGACGAAGTCCTTCATCAGATGAAAGACAAACACAAGCACAACTTACACACACGTGGCCACTGTTTCTCCAGGTGCTGTGGTGCCACTTCAGCGAGCAGCGATCATGGGTAGTGGGGGTACAGAAGTAGTGTGAGGTGGGGATGGGAAGGATAGCAGGGTAGAGGTGGGTGAAGATGTTGTAATGCTGCTTGTATGTGTGTGAGCACAGATGTAGCAGTGACAGGGTACCAGGCTGCTAGGTGAAGCAACACGAGCTGTACTTGGGCACAAAGAGAAGCAGAGAGAGGGAAAGGACTATGCATGTGAGCTGGGGGACAAAAGGCATGTGTCAGGCTGAAGTGGAAGCAGGGAAGGGGACAGAGGCAGATGGGGGACAGGGACTAGCAATGGTTGAGGCCAGGAGGTTTATGGGGATGAAGGATATGTTACACCAAGAATTCCCACCTGCACAATTCAGAAAAGGTGGGAAGAATCCAGATAGAATGGGCTGCAAAGCAGTCATTGAAGTCAAGTTCTCTGTGCTGTACAGCGCGTTTAGCAACAGGCTGATCCAGTTGTCTCTCGGCCACAATTTGGCAGTGGCTATTCATGCGGACAGACAGCTTGTTAGTGGTAATGTCCACATAGAATGCTGTACAGTGCCTGTAGTTAACTTGCTAGATTACACAGCTGCCTTTACATGTGGTCCTGTCTTTGATGGGGTAGGAAATACCTGTGACAGGATTGGAGCAGATGGCAGTGGGAGGATGTATGGGACAGGTTTTACATCTGGGTCTTTTACAAGGATTGGTATAAGGGCTAAGGGGTTGGGAGCAGGATAGGAATATGCACAGACAAGGTTACTGCATAAGTTGATTGTGTGCTGGAACACTACTGTGGGAGGGATGAGGAGGATATTTCTAATTTCAGGGCATAGCGAGAGGGAGTTGAAACCCTGATGGAGAACATAATTCAATTGCTCTAGTTCCGCATGGTACTGGGTCACAAGGAGGATGCTCCTCTGTGATCAGCCAGTGGGTGTGGCAGGTGATTGGATAGACAGACACAGAAAATCAATTTCTGGATAAGGATGATAGAGTAGTATCAGTCTGTGAAGGCCTCAGGAGACTCTCAGCATATTTGGAGAAAGCTGCTTGTCATTGCAGAGTCAATGACCAGAAGTGGCTAGGCTGCATGTAAGTGACTTCTTGGTGTGGAATGAGTCGCAGCTGTCACGATGGAGGTGTTGTGAGTTGGTAGGTCCAGATCACCGAAGATGTTATCGATAAGGGTGAACCAGGTAAGGGGTTTGGGGTTCTGGATGGCTAGGAAGTATTTCTCTACATGGCCCGTGAACAGGTTGGCATAGGATGGTGGGGTAACGAGTCAAAACATGTGGCATCCAGTGGCATGCAAACCAACGAGGACTCCATCTTGGAGGTCTTTTTGTCCCTGTTCTCCTTGGATGATTTCGATGTTTGTGAGGGCTTGTTTGCCCTAGTTTCTGGGACACAGGAGATACACAGAGCCCTACAACCAGCAACCTATCACTCCTCCAATGGCTGGTATCTTGTTGTAGGTCAGCAGAATCCTAGGAGAGGCGTGTTCTGATGGAGCCATTCCTGGTGAGAGACACCAGAGGAGCGTGTTGCTTCTCTGGCTGGGGATGGGTGTGGGGGGTCAATATCCCCAGTAGTTAGGGAGTCAATGCTTCCAAAGTGGGTGTCGGGGCAAACAGTCGGAGGGGAGCCCCCAAGCAGCAGGGAAGGGGATGTAGTCAAGCAGCCCAGCGGGCCCGATGTAAAAGGGGTAGAGATAATAATGTTGTTGTAGATGTAGCAAGCATCAAAGTCATATGTGCAGGATGCATTCGGTCATGTTCCTTCTCGTCCTCTTGATACATCAGTTGGTCAGTAGTCATGTATTCTTGGATTTTCTTTTTTCTTTGGAAGACAGAGCAGTCCAATGAACAGGGGTAAAGGTGCTTCCTGCAACTGACACAAACGGAGGGAGGTGCACAAAAAGTGTTCATGTGCAACTGATGTCCACAAAGTCTGAGTGCTTCATTTGTGAGTCATCCACCTTGGCGCCACCTGTCACCCACTCTGAACAGGGACTCTTGCTCCTGGCACCACCCAACCACAGCAACAGTTAGCAGCTTGGTAACTGTTGCCTGGAATCCCCATACCCTAGCCACAACAGGCACACACTCCTCAAATACGTGGCGAGTTTCCAGCACAGGCAACAATAGTGTGATCACTGCATGGTTAGGGGCTACGACAATTCAGGTACTCAAAGAGCCCCCCCTTGGCAGGATGGCTACGGTGTTGGGTTTTGGGCTATTGCATCTGTCAGAAAGGAGTGGTGCAAAGATATAAAGGTACAAAATGTCAAACATATGCCATGTTGGGCAATCTTCTTGCATGATCCATACTTCTGTAAAATTTGTAGGAGGAATGGTAGGTCAAACCCAACAATGTGGACCATGTAGGGAAGGATGAAAAGTATAAAGTGCCGAAAGAAAAAATGAGTGTCAAAAATCATAAACCAATTCCAAACATGATTGGCACCAAAACAATCCAATGTAAAGGCAGAGGGGGAAAAAAAACAGTACAAGGACTGACTAACAAAACAGAAAGGGAAGTAGCACTGCAATGGCCAGGACCCCATGTTCACCAAGCATGTACTCACAAAAGAGATGTGAGCCCCCTGGAGGCAAAGGCTGAAGGCAGATCTGTTATGGCGTCAGATACCATGAAAAACAAGGAATAGATGGATGGGAGGAGGAAGAAGGAGAAGAAAGCAGCCCGCGGGAAAACATATACGAGGGATGGTGGCCGAGAAAAGGTACAGAAGCAGTTGCCAATGAGAGTGCAGGAAACGAACACTAGTTTCAGGAATGGCTTGCCCTGAAATGAATGCTGGATCAACAGAGGTAACAGATGGCACAAGTTATATACATATGTTTTAAAGATAGAGAAATTAAGTAATGAGTTATAAGAACTGATAACGGAAAATGTTATACTGACTGATAGAGTGGTAATACTACCAATTATGGAGGTAAAAATATGTGGGCAAAAACAAGGTCATTAATTGGGAAGTTGAGAAGTCATTTGTGTGTGGTTGTGAGTAATGTGTACTACAAGCTACTGAAATCATGAGTTGAAATACTGAGTCTCCTAGTTAACGCATTCGAGACAAAAGGTACTGTGCGTGAATATGGAAAAACAATTAACTGTCAAGTACTGTTGGATGTCAAAATAGGAAAGGAAGCGTATCACATGGACACTGTAGTCATGTTTAATTTACAAGGGAAATTAATAGCAGGATCTGATTGGTTGACAGAGCATCATGCTAAAGCAAGCTATGGAAGAAACTAAATAAGGATCTATGAAGAAGAGGCCGAGAAAATGATAAATTTTTTTGAGGAAATGACAGCAACAGGATACCAGGTTTTTCACGAATATATGAAGATGAAGCAGAAGAAGAAGAAGAAGAAACTTTGGTTGATGTTAACGGATGAACGGTAAACGTGACCAGTGAGTAAGAGGAAGCTGAACTATCCTGGGAAGAAATTAACAGAAAAATTTATGGGACTGCTACTTTAGGGAGTGAAGAAGCTGAACAGCTGACCAAATTAGAAGAAAAACACAGAGAAATTGTTTTCAAAGAAACCAATAGTTATTACAGACCCACCTGTCAGGATATTTTAGGCCACCTTATCAAATACCTCAGGCGAGAAAAGAAGCCACACAGAAAGAATTACAGAATGACCTTCTTGTAGTCAACATAACAGCCACTTGGTCATTATGGCAAAGAAGAACGGTGATGGGAGGCTTGTTTTGCACACTCAAAAAGCTAACAAACTATTCAAACTGGAAAGAGATCACCCAGCAAATATGGGCAAAACCATACAAAAGTTTAGATGAGAAAAAAATCTTTACAAGTCTCATTTAACATCAGGATATCATAAAATCTTGCTATATCCAGAATCAAGACCACACATCACCTTTTTATATGATAGATGATGGTATTAGTACAAAATGTTGCCTTTTGGCTTAAAAATGTCTGTGTCAGCATTCATTAGGGCACTGAACTGAGTGTTAGGGAAAGAATTACTAACGGTTATGGGATATGTGGACGATATTTTGGTAGCTAGTGAGACATAGGGGGAGTACTTGAGAACATTGTAAAAGATATTTGAAAGGCGTGCAGTTGTTAGACCTTACTTTACAATATATAAGTTTGGGAGGAGAGAGAGATACTGTTTTTAGGACACCTGACATGGAAAATGGGCGAACAAAGAGGTAAAAGGAATGTTAGGGCAGCAGGAAGAGGAAAGAATAGGAAGGGGGGGGGGGGGGGCAGAGAGCAGGGTTGCCCCAGAAACGCTACATGTGTTGGGGCACCAGCACCACCAGTGACCCTTCCCGATCATCCCCATACCATACCATAAACACAACACAACAGGGAAAATTCCAGGAGAGAAAGACACAAGAAATTGGGAAACAAAATGTCAAAAAAGACCAGACACAACATAGGGAAAAATGGAGGAGGGAGGGGGGGGGGAGGGAGGGGAGAACTTGGCCAGTGTGGAAGCAACACCAAGGCCCACATAACTAACACCATTGTTAACCGAGGGACTCCAATTCAACAGGGAAATTCAACGACTTAAACCTGAGAGGACAAATCACTTTTGCGAAGAAAACCAAGGATGGGGGTTGGGGATGCCTCATTGTGCAGTAAAAAACCTTGGGTCAACCTAGTATGGCCAATACAAATATGGCAGAGGATGGTAGACTCCAGCCAGGAGAGATGGAGAGAAGAACACTGTGAGGTGTGAGTCTCCTTGATTGCACGAAGTTTATTAAACAGGGAGGTATCCTCCCACAAGAGCCAGGCCATGATCGAACAAAAAGGGATATGACACAAAGCCATAAATCTGGCCCCTGAGGGTCACGGAAGATGGGGGGCAGGTGGCAGCCCCCCGACCTGACAAACAGCAAGTTCATTACTCAGGATACCCACGTGGTTGAGAATGAAATCAATCAGACAAGCAGAATCGCCAAGATTGGTGAGAAGGCAGAGATCAATGGGTGGCAGGAGAAACATTGGGTGATAGCCTGCAGGCTACTTATCAAGTTCGTACATAACAAAACTTGGACGAGGGAGGACCAAGCAGAGGGCCCAATAGGTGGTCACCAATTCCGCAGTAGACGCCCCACACATGGCAGGCAAGTGATGGTGTTCCACACCAACAGAAGACATGAAGGTATATCCCACGTGATCGGTGGATTTAGAGACATCAGTGGGAAAAACAATAGCATCCTGAAACTCCTGTAAGTGCAGGTGGAACAAACAATGGAATACCAGGGGAGCGAGGGAGGCTTTCGGATCCCAGAAGACATCCACCTGAATCTGGGTCCAAGGAACTAACCAAGGGGAGGATGGTCAGAAGAGAATGTGGGGGAGAGGACAAGGAGGGGAGATGGAAATCGTGGCAGACAGAAGAGAGAGAGAGCCCAATTGGTACACACACCTGAGGGCAGGCAGTGGGAGGGCAGCATCTTGAAACCAAATAAAGAATAGAATAGGAGGGGTGAGCAGGTGAAGAGTGGGTAGTACTGGCATAAGAAACCAGGAGCTGGGACCGCCGAACCAAAATGAGAGGGATCCCAGCGTCAACCACAAGACTATCGACAAGGCTAGTGCAAAAGGCACTGGTGGTTAAACGGATACCACAATAGTGAACTGGGTCAAAGAGGAGCAGTGAGGAAGAGGCAGCTAATCCATAAACTTGATAACCACAGTCCAGATGAGACAGAACTAATGTCTGATAAAGGCAGAGGAGGGTTGAATGATCTGCACCCCAAGAGGTGTGAGCAAGGAAATGAAGGACATTGAGTTTACAAAAAAAGTAAAAAAAGTCAACCTTCCAAATGTGGATACGGAACAATAAAAAAAGCTTGTCAAAAAGAAGACCCATGAAAAGTAACTGGGGGACCACAGTTAGATGTCCTTGAATCCTGGGATCTTTTATCTCCTTACTAATTGATCATCTGCTTTGATTGGAAACTGCAGTTCAATAGGACTTTCCTCGGCACCGCCATCACAGAGCCCGACTATATGGACCATAGTCTGGTCACAGAAATGCACCACCCTCGACTTAAGGGGAGAGAATTGAAAATCGTGTGAGTGTGTCCATGTGGAAGCGTGCCTTATGGCACCCTGGAACTGTCATTCCGTAGAGGCCACCAAGTGGGAGCTAGTTTACATACAGAAATCTTCCACATACAGAGCAGGGGTGACCAATGGTCGAGTGTAGGTCACAAGTCCATTAGTAATGCTGAGAAAAAGGAGGACACTTAATATGGAGCCCTGTGGTATGGTATTCTCCTGGGTGTACAGAGAGCTGAGAACAGTGTCAACCTGAACTTTGAATGACTGGTGGGATAGGAACTGACAAACAAAACTCAGGAGGGGCCCCGAAGATCCCCTCACTGAGGGCAAGTAGGATGTAATGGCACCAAGCTGTGTCACAGGCCTTATGAAGATCGAAGAAAACTGCGACAAGATGGCAGTGCAGAGGAAAGGCCTACTGAACTGTGGTTTCCAATCAAAGCGGATGATTGCTTGGAGACCATCCCTCCTAAAATCTGCATTGGTAAGGAGATAAAAGGTCCCAAGATTCAAGGACCCAACTGAGTCAACAAACCCTCATCTGTTCAGGTAAATTTCAGGTGACATTGGTCAGACTGATGGGCTGGCAACCACTGAGGGATAATGGATCCTTGCTGGGCTTAAGGACAGGAACCGAAACACTGTCCCTACATTTAGAGGGGAAAATACCTTGGAGCTAAATAGAGTTAAACACCATGAGGAGATATCATCGCCGTGGAGGATTGAGGTGTTGAAGAAACTGGCCATGGACGGAATCAGAGCCAGGGGCTAAATTGTGGGGAAAAGAGAGGGCCAGTGGAAGTTCCCATTCAGTAAAAGGTTCATTTTAGGATTCCACCTGACAAAGAGTTATAGATAAGTGGGAAGCTTCAGACCTCTGTTTCCGGATAAGGTGGCTGGAAAGGAGGCTGACACCAATGTTGTAGCAAAATGGGTTACGAGGTGTTCCCCAATAACTGATGGATCTGTACGAAGGCCACCTGGATGGGCAAGGCCTGGAATATAAGAGTGTCGATGATGACCTTGAAGGGTGAGGAGTGTAGCCCACACCCATGATGAAAGGACATAAGAACCTGGAGGAGATAAAGCATTCCCAATACACCCGCTTGCTCTGTTTTATTAAGTATTTATGTTTCTTCTCTCTCATAGGTCAAGGAGAGCAGGACAGAAAGGGAGAGCAGGTTTCTGCAAGATCTGGAACTGAAACACAGCGGGCAACTTTGGGGTGCACTGACTGGCTCCCGAAGCCAAGTTGTGACAGTAGGTGTCCAGTCTAGGAGAAGCAGGAGGGGGAGGGTTTACGGGAGGGAGCCCCATCACCAGTGGGCACTGAAGAAGGGGGACGCTTCACCAGCTGGGGAGCAGGAGCAGCACACAGAGGAGAGTGCGTGGGAACTGCAGGGGAGGGGGACAGGAGAGGGAGGCGGCACTGGGGTAAAGAGGAGGGAGGACGGAGTTGTGGCCCCACCCATATAAGGTAGAGAGAATGTGGTGTCATCGTGTGATGTCACAAGCCTTTTGTAGGTCGAAGAAAACAGCAATAAGGTGTTGACGTTGGTCAAAAGATGTCTGAATGGCAGTAGCATCCCAGTAGGCATTGTGGAGGGAGAGATTGGGGGCCCTAGGTAGTGACACTGAGGGAGGGACAGAAAGATTGGGAAATGGTCGCTACCACACAGGTCATCGTGTACCATCCAGTAGGTGGCTGGGAGAAGACCAGAGATCCAAATAGAAAGATCAATGGCTGAGTGAGTTGCCGCACTGAAGTGTGTGGAGGCACCAATATTCACGGGACAGAGGTTGAGATCTGCCATTAAGTTTTCGATGTCTTTACCACGGCCAGTGATCGGCGCTCCACCCCACAAAGGATTATGTGTACTGAAGTTATCGAAGATCAGTAAATATGGGGAACCAATGCAAACAATATCTTCTAAGGCACTCCACCAATGGGAAGCACATAAACATTACAGATGGTAAAGTTCTGAATTGTTCTTACTTGAATAGCCACAGCCTCCAAAGTTGTATCATGAGGCACAAGTTCACTGTATACACAATGGGGACCAAGTACTTATTAATGAAAAGGTGTAGAGTGTGCTGGAAGTTAAATTGAAAAACAGGATCCTAAATCATGTGCCATGCCCAAACGGGATCTGCACTAGAGAGACCATCCAATGGAAGGGCAGAAGAGGAAGCATAGGCTTGCAGCACAGAAAGGGAAGTAGTGCTGGAGCCCCATGGTAGCCAAGCATGTACTCATAAAAGAGTTGAGAGCCCACTGGTGGGATGCTCATTCTTCCCATGCTCCAAATGCAAATGGAACGGGACGAAACCCTAATACGTGACGCAATGGGAAGTACCCTCTATCAAGCAGCCTCAATGGTTTGCAGAGTGCACATGTAAAAGATGACTACTAATGTGACTGCTAATGTGCAGCATGGAGTGGTGAATAAAAGGGAATCCATGCCCATTAGAAGTGAAAATTTGTTTGTTAGTTGCCAAAGTCTTGAAACAGTTTTAACAGACAACTGATTAGTTGTCTTTCTTGTAGAGTTTCTTAAAGGCCAGAGAAAGAGTTAATGGCAGGAATTAATTTACACATAAAAGGAGAACAAATACACCAAAGTTCATGATGCTGTTACAGAACAAGAACTGCTTCACATAACATTGATGCTTGATAAGCAACAACACCACCAGATAGAATCATTTTCAAATTAGTTTAGCTGTTGACATGGATTATTGTGGACTCTCAAAGTTTGGGCAACATAACATTCTGATTGAAACAAACAAGTTCCAGATAATTCAGTGTGTGATTTCCAGATGTTCATGTTATTTAAGAAGTGCTGGAAGGACAGCAATTTGAAGACAATCAGCAAGAGCAGAAGTTTGTCCAGAACTGTTCATAAACTTATGAAAGTGATTTTTTGTAGTACAGGGCCAAGAAATTTCAAATGCTTTGCACTAAATTGAACATAAGATTTTTCATTTTGTAATACTTAGTTCAAATAAAGAAAAATAAGTCAACAACAAAATTATTTTTCTTTCTTAACTAATCCTCATAGATTTCTTTTACATGTGTTATGTCACAAACAGATTTTTTACCATAGACATGTGTACACTATTGGTTCACTGATATTAAAAATGTGGAAATTTCAAGTGTTTTGTGTAACATTCAAAATCTGTGAAACAAAAGTATCTAAGGCATGATGTATTCTCAATTCACCATGCATTGGCAAGCTGTGTATTTTGACAAATAATGTCATCAACTATCGCTGAGACACAGAAAGTTTCACATCATAAATGCAGAAAAAACAAGAAAGATATTAAGAGTTTTAAATGTTACGACAGTCTTGGCACGAACATAACAACTTGTACAAACAATGTTTTTTTTTAGACAAAAGAAGACACAGAAAGTTACACAAAACACTGAGTATGTTATGAATTATTAAATATTGTTGTGTTTGTAAAATTGCAAAATCTTTTTGGATAATGCGGTATGGAACTGGTGTAAAAAAAGCTGAAACATACACCCAACTGGCATCATAAATTGAAAATACAGTTGCAAGGAAGCCTCAAATTCCCCAAAAATAGCAGCAAAATATTTTAGAAATATTTGAAACACAAAATGCTGGAGTCAAGTGACTCAAAATTAATAAATTTATTTTACTTTTAACACAGAGAATTTTCTGCTTCCTCTTTTTGTATCCCATTTCCAAAATCCATTTACTGTTTGTTGAAAGGCTTAACATAAAATAAATAATTAAAAAAAGAAAAAACAACAACATGAAAACAACACAATCACATCCCAATAAGCCATGTGCCAAAAATACAGAAATTTCAACTTTTTTTCATTATCTTGATTTTGAAATATATTGTGCTGACAATTTTGTTGGCTTATTTACGGTATGTGTCAAATTAAAGTTCTATCTTTGCAACATAATATCAAGATACCATTGATCAATTAGTACTACCATGCGTGATAACACATACTCATGCATATCATCTGACAGTTATCAAAAAAGAGAAAACACACATTACTTATACGCGGATGGCAGAACCATGACTTGGAAGGTGAAGCAAATGATAAGAACTGATGACCTGTAAATACATCAACATAAAAAGTTTCCACTTCCTGAGCTGTAACGTAAAGCATTAGAGATCAGGCAGAGAAAAAGAAACTAAAATTTTATACACTTGGGGATACATGGAAGCAAGAAAGAAAGGAAAGAACGAGGTAGCACCATTAGTGACAACTTCTTCATTCTCACAATCTGATCAGGAGTAGCCAAGAAAAAAAATACATCTGGACCCCCTGAATTATAACTCATTTCCTTGCTTTTACATGTATCGTATGATGGCAAGTCCCATAATGGCAGCATCAGTGCTATAAATATCATTACTAATGCTTTTCTTAGCTTATTTTTATCACAGTGGTGTAAGTTTCTCTTTATATCTCCTTTGTTGCAACAAGTTTGTTTAAATTGATAACTGTCTCCCTTTATTTTGTTGCTAAAAGTATCTGAAATAACCAATAAATAATGTTCCATCAGAAATTAATTTCCTATTTACCAATACACCCTTTCCTTTTCTTTTTATTTTCTTCCTATACTATCCACGAATGAAATATGCAGCACAAGAAACCATGTCAATACTAGTTACACTCTGCTATTCTGCTAACCAAGACTGTCTACAACATGTACCTAATAATGAACGTATTACCTGAGCAAAATCTACACTTCCTACATGCACTTCATTTCTTTACCAAGATATTTTCCAAAACTACTGTAATCATATACATCATCACTTTGGAAAATATACTATAACCAATATCATGATGGGACTCAGTCTCAAGTTTTCACAATAATCACACTCCAGCTAGTTTCAAGCCAACTTCCAAGTTTGTTTGTTTGTTGATTTTTCCATCCATGCAGTTGTGTGAAATAAGTGTTTATTTCATGGCACAAGTTGTCTGTGTGACATCCATAGTCTAGTGATATGCATAGTCAGTTTCTGAAGTGAAGGTCCCATATGTGGCTCCCAGTGATGATTTCGAATTTTTCTATGGCAACAAGATCTAGAATGGTGTCCAGTGTCAGAAGCTGCTTGAATACACAAGTAACAAAACTGAGACCACAGCTACCAATGCAACACCACACTTAGGGGCTTCTCCTGCACTTTGAACCACGATACACCCCATCAATCATTTCAACACTTCTGTTCTTGCTTTTACATAGTTTTTCAGCTCCATTCTTCACCTCACCCTATTGCTTATAATCATCATTATTATGATGTACTTATCTTCATCAGATCTAATTTTTATGCACATTATATACTTAAACATAGCTCTCTGCATGACACAATTGCAGAGCTACTTTTGTATCGATTTGCATCTCTACTCATTTTACCCTAAATCATCTTTCTTCTGTTTATTACTATGATAGTGCTATTTCCCAGCAACCTGTCTTTATTAATGAGACAGAGCAAGTGATTTTACATTGATCTGCACACACACTCTTATAGTCTGCTGTCCCTTCATGGTCCAAATTGTTCACATTTCTTTCAGTTTGAAATATGAGCTAATTGCTTGAAAAGCATCAATGGAAATAATTCCTCATCCAAATCATATTATCAGTCACAATACTTTAATTTCTTTTTCTCATCTTCTCCTGTTAGTCTCACACACTCAATTTTTAATCGCCTACAATCAGTCACACTATTTATGCTATTTAGCATATACATTAGTTTTTGCAGAGGCTTATGGGTCCTTACAACTCCTCAGTAACTCCATCTTGTGGTATGGAAATGTTATATTCAATTATCAAAAAGTTTTTTATTACTAGTTTTTCATTTACATACACACAAATATTATTGTTCAAAACAATCACTCATCCATCAGTTGTGTGTGTATCTATATATTATATGCTGACTACTGTACTCCTTTTTTATGCTATTACCAGTGCAAGTTAGTTTTTGTTTGCTTTTTTCCACATTTAATAATTTTTTTCTCATGTCTCACTTATCACTGCTGTAAGATGGTATTTTGCAACGAACTCCTGAACCTTTTTAAAATTTCAAATTAATAATTTCTTATAGTGCTAATACCATACTACTTAAAAACTTCATAGGTGAGATCCATCTGGAGTACATACAAAATAAATTCCATCATACTTTTGGCACCACAGTGACAATACCTCCTCCTGCAATAAATAAAATATTCTTTCCATGGCTAAATATTGCCTCCACCAAGTCTTTTCTAATAAGAAGTGCCTCCTTCCCTTGGACTTTCCCATCCGTATGAGGCCATTACGAGGCACAGTCAATGAAAAAGTGGAAAAGTAACACACACACTAGTCGTAATACCACATCAGTATTTAAACTTAAAGAGGGATAACTGCTGAGTGTGGCAGGTGAAACAAAAATAAGAACACACATGCGAGGTGTCTCTGGTATAAATAAATGGGTGCAATACCACACTCCACTCAAGATTCCATAGTTGCCATCCACGTACTTGCTAGATACACATCAATGAGGTCATAATCCCACAACATAACCTAAAGCTAAAAATAAAAAAAATAAAAAAAAATCATGTTTATAGACAACATAAAAAAATTGATACATAAACAAAACCATTAAGTTGTTTTCCCTTAGTATACTCACTTTCTCGACAGTCTTCTAAATAACTCTGCATTATGTATTTTTCTAAAGAGTCTCAGTTACTACCACACATTTCTTCTGACTGAAGTTGCTTTTACACGTGATTCTCCGATTTCCTGTGTATCACAGATTTTAGGCAACAAATGCTTAAGGTTACGGTTTCACACAACACATTTAAACTATTTTATCACAGAATTGCTATGTTTTTTGTTCCTGTGTAAATGCAAAAATTATAAACTGGAACTCCAGTTCTGAAGGACACACACAGTTATTTAAACCTCCAACACTAGAAATCACTCAAACACCATTTATTTCATAACTGCTTCAGAAATTCCAGCTGCAGTTAAGTACTTTTGTGATTTTCTTTGAAGTAGATCCTATATTATTAATATTACTTTCACACAATCACAGAGCTTCCTTGTGGTATCCCCTTCTTGTGAAACCTTACTAATTGGAATCCTTACCGTCTTCCATCAAAAAGCTTCAACACTCTTCTCACTTTTCTTTATTGTCCATGCTTGTACCTGTGCACAGAACATCTGATAAATTACCTCCTAAAATAGTAATGTTGCTTGACATCACTAACGTTCTCTTTTTACCAAAAAATAGCAACAGCAACAACTACTACAATAAAAACATCAATAACAGTAACATTTAAGATATTTCTGTTGAAAAGTAATTTTCTTTATTTCAGTACTTGATTTATTGTCACTTTCTCCATATTTTAATTGTTGGTATATACAAATGGGAGGGGGGGGGGGTGAAAGTATGTATCAAAACCCAACATGAAAGTCATCATAATTGGGTTTTAATGCAGCAAACATGGGCCATCACTAAATGTTCATTCCTCAAAACTCATGTAGGAAAAAAATTTGATAAGGTTTGAGTTGGTTGTGTTTGTAGATGTTGTCTTCTTGTTTGATGGCATCCTCTGTGTGTGCGTGTGTGTGTGGGGGGGGGGAGGCCGGCCGAAATTTGTGTGTGGTAAGTAATTGTTTTTCGTATCAGTAGTTATAGTTGACCTATATAGGTCAAGGGAAATGACCGATTCCAATTTTCGTATTTTTATATGTAGGTATAGGTGTTTTGGTACTGTCAGGTGTGGTCAAGGGAAATGTCTGATTCCAATTTCCATAGTTTTTGCTGTAGGCGTTGGTGTTTTGGCATCGTCAGCTGCCTCTGACCTATATAGGTCAAGGGAAGTGTCTGATTCCTGTAGATTTTGTAATTTTTTGTTTTGTTCGTCATCTTGTGTGTTTTGGAATCGTGGTGTGGGTGTTTTTTTCCCCCTGTCATATTTAGCTTGTCCCCTCCCTAAAACCTCCAATTGCCTGCAGCTGTCCCGTTAATTTGATTGTATTTTTGGAGGGAGATGTTGTCTTATTTATACGTATTTTCGTGTTTGCTGCTGTGTGTATGTAGTGCTATCATAGGCACCATATTGGAGACTCTTAGAATAGCCATTTCTGCCATATTGATGATGTCATGGGTCAAAGCACATGGGTGGAATCGGACACTTCCGTATTCTCAAAGAATGAACCACTCACAAGTGGTACAATGGGCAATAAAGAGTGAAAGACTTTTTTGGCAGCAAATTATGGACCTGAGGGAAATATAGAGGCCTATTTTTTAATATTTATTTATTTTTGTACTACCACTATGGCCTTGCTACCTTTCTCTTCTTCACACTACTGTACTTACCTTGAACACACACAATCTAGATTGAAAATATGATAAGGTGGGGTAAATCTGACTGGGTGGGTAAACCCGACCGCCCTCTATTTGTGAGAAATGGCAAAGCGGAGTGATTTCACATTACTGTTACCATATAGAGCATACGAAATAACGAAAATGTCACCTTGACAGCTTTGCTGCATTTGACATTTAGACACCCAAAAGACAACAAGTGTGTTTTTGATTGTTTCAATTTAATTTCTGTGCAAATTACATCACTAGATTTACCTTATCGAATAAAATGATGCAAAACAAACGGTAAGTGATTTCTGTAGTGCATTTAGTGACCTATTCAGTGTATGTATCATTTTTGTTGGAAATGTCGTGTAAATTGTTTCTATGTGTGTTAAATGAAACATGGCATGGTGGGGTAAATCCGACCGCTAAATGGTGGGATAAATCTGACCGCATATTTTTATCGTTTATGTGTATAGAATTATTTATTTATGTAAACAAAGTGAATTTTTGTTTACTTTTAGGAAAATGGTACGAAATTATAAATGAAAAACGACAAAACACAATCAAAACAATATTCGTTGAGCAGTTGCTGCAATGCAAATGGGAATGTCTTTACGAGCTGTCGCTCATGATTTTAACATTCCAAGACCGACATTGCTGTTGCACCGCCGTGCAATGAAATCATCTTTTTCCAATTAAAATTTACATTCATTTAACTTTCAGTACATTTAGTACTCTAAACATTGTTATTTTTTGAATACATTTTGTTCATTTATGTAAAAAACGTAATTGCTTATAATTATTTCCCAAACAAACCATTCATTTAGAACTATTTCTTTGCAAAATCAGCCAAACAAAATAGGGGTCGGATTTACCCCACCATTTTTGCAAATGACAAAAATGGACATTTCTTAAAATGCAGATATCTCGAAAACTATTCATGGTATAACAAAAATATTTTACAAACAGTTGCTCCTTTATAAAATTTCAAAAACACCAGACACTATGTCCCACCCACGTGTCAGGTCTGCCCAATATTCTTTCAAGGTAAAAATTAATTGCTGCCACTTATGCTCCAGCCTACTAAACATGGAATTCAGTTCACTAAATGACAGCAAGAACTATTACACAAATATTCTTCTTATGATTTCTGGCTGTACACAATTATTCTGAGGAGATGTTAAATTAGAAGTGACAGGCATTAATAAAACTCCAAAAGTCTTTGGAAGTTAGGCAGACATAACAAATGACTACACATCCTATGTAGTAATGTAGGGCAGATAGCCTATGTTACTTGATGAATATGGAAATGTTTTTGTACTTAAATGTCTGAAGATTCAGGATTTAACAAATTCCACTTAAGAAAGTGTATGATATGACACATACATGTGAAGAAGCATGCAAGTTCATGGGCACAAAGATAGAAAATTTTGAGAAATGACAGTAAAATTGCAAGGTTTGTAGGGAAACTTCAGAAACTCTGTCTAGTTACTGATACTGATAGAGAAGGAAATGACATAACAAAAGCAGCTTCACAAAAAAGATAATATTGTGCAAGAGACAATATAGAGGGTATGTGATATAGAACACTCTAGAAACTTCAAGAGACCCCATAATGGTAAACACACACACACACACACACACACACACACACACACACAAAGGGCACATACATTGGAAAGTACTGAAGATCTTCACTATCATGGGATACACAAGATACCTTTTACCAGAGAAATTTTACAATGATATGAGCAAAGCATAATCCCATACAAACATTATTTCTCAGACAAAAGTTGCATTAATTGAAGGTCCAACCTGTTAACACATTCAGTGCAAACAATTTAACAGATTTAACTCCCCGAGCATTCACTTACTATCAAAGCTAGGAACGCAGTTGGTAACATGCATAATCATGTATATAATTGGTACATGTTAATGTAAAAGATTTGAACAAATTCTCCAAAAAGTGTAATGGAAGTGTCATAAAATAGCAGAACAAAGTAAAATGATGCTGAGTGAGACTGCAGCTACATACATACATTATTTTATAGAAATAATCAGTATTATTATTATTATTATTATTATTATTATTATTAATTCAACAGAATTGACAACAAATAATCAAGGAAAGTGTTTGTATGAGGAAAATACAGAACTGCAACACAATAAAACATGTCACACTTAGAATTAAGATTACACATACAAATCTGTGACAGATAGTCTATACGATATAAGACGAATTACAGATATAGAGTTCTCTTAAAGACAATATCAAAAAGAAGATCAGCCATTATTATTTTGTGGACACATACAAATACTAGAACAAATTATATAAATTTTCACTATAAAGAATGATTACTTCATCACAAGTAATGGTTTTTCTTACCTAAAGTTGAATATCTAAGTCTCCCTCATCTATGTAATTTATTACAGCGAATGCATGTATGGAACTCGATTCAAATAACAAGGTAAGCTACCAAATGTCAGTGGTCTACGTAACAGTCTCAATGTTCATTTCAACATGCTAAAAACGTCACCGCCCTCGTCTATATTATTACGCCACGAAATTACCCAGTATGGGAGAAGGGAACATAAGTGCACAAAATACACAAGTATTACGGTATGCAGTTCAACACAACAAGACACTTGGTTTTAAAGATAGGTAGATGTGGGCACTACACAATGAGTTTTATTTGTTTTTTGAATATTAACATATTTTCGAAGATATTGAATATACTGATACTGTCTGTCTGCATTGGTCATGACGTCACCAAAACAAGTGAATTAAAATACTCCAAGACGTCCAATACGCATAAAATATGTCATAACAAGCATTTTGGTTAATTTCATGTCAACATACTTAGTGGCTTCACCAACTGACAAATTGCCACTTATTAATCTACCCTATATCTTCGGTTACACTACAAACCACTCTGTCAGCACAATAAGATGTCATATTCACATTTGTTGTCTTTGCTAATTCCCAACTCAACTTTCATCTTCCAACAGCATCAGAGAAGCATCTGATTCCACCCATCTGCTTTGATCCATGACGTCATCAAAATGGCAGAAATGCCTCCTTTCCTACTTCCAGCGTATACAAAATGGCGACAATGTCATCACTACATAAAAATACCAACAATTGCAAACAGAAATAAAAATATCACAAAAAAGTCTCACTCCAACCATAAAATGAAACTAGCAGCATAACTGCAAGGAATAGGGGGCTTAGGGTGGGGACCAGCTAAATATATAAGGATACAAAACACCGTACCATCCCAAAACAAATACGATTTAAAAAAGTCTCAACTTATGACATAACACTACAGTCACAAAACCAAGTACACTTCACTCGACATATATAGGTCAAATGGAGCCGTTAATACCAAAAAACTAACAACTGTAACTCCGAAAAGTCGAATCAGACATTACTCTTAACCTATAAAGCTCAAACACAGCTCTCAATACCTACTGGCAAACCAAAAAAGAAAAAAAAAGAAAAGTCACAATTACAAACTTCACACACCTATGCAACTCAAAAAATACCACCTACACCAAAACACCACCACCTCAAAAACCAAAAAAAAACACCATATTCCCTAGAACAATTAAAACACAATAAAAATACCATAACTCAAAAACACTGTGCCACTGTGACATCACACACAACAACACCATTAACGTCACGAGTCAAAGCAGACAGGTGGAATTGGATGCAAAGTAAATATAATGAGTATCCTATTTCTGTTTGTGCAGCTATGACAATCATTTTAAGGGTCAAGGGTGATGTTCAGCATCAGTAGGTTTTGTCAAATCATTTTTTCTTAAATACATAAAAATAAGGGACAAGTAAGTCAGCTACTAAGGCTGCAACAACCTTAGCAACATTCACGAAATTTCACTTTGATTAATTAATGGGCAAGAAGAGAGAGATTGCGACAACAACAAACTTGTTTCCAACACTTGTTGACCACCACTTTATACACCTGAATGTTGATCTCTTTGGTACATCAATTACTTGTATCAAGAACAAACGAGAGAAAATTATTGCCTTCAATATAACACATAACTGTGCTTATCATACTTCTAGCTGTGGAATTATTAGTTTTAAATTAAAAATGACTCAAATGAATGAGTACTGCCCTGTTGGATTTTAGCCACAGCATTAGCATTCTATTTTCAACTGATAATGGCATGTCTACTACATAAAACATGTTTTGTATCATTGCATGATTTTTCATATGTTACTCATGTTTCTTCGAGATCTTCTTATGGTTCTTGTTACAGGTAGTGGCCTCTGTGGTCATGCAGTTCTTGTTTCATGGGTTTTCTAGCAACTAAATAGCTTTCAGGAGATTTATGGATGCCTCTAAACGTGCCACACAGCAACTAGCAGATGTCTGAGGACACGTTTATAGAAAATGGGTTCACTGCTTAAGGAGTTCAAATGTTTCTTCGAAGCATAGATATTGTGGACCTTTATAAGGGTCTGAATGTTATATACAGCTCACTTTCAATCTGCATGGGTGGGATTCCTCAGTCTTATTAATAAGTTGGTTGGACCTCACCCAGAGAATTACACATGTTGGATTTGGTACTCTCTGGTTTCTATCTTTATATCTGGCACAATTAAGTAAATTAGGCCATATTCTCAGTACAGCTGCCAGTGAAGTGGTTTCGTAGATCACCACTCCATGCAATTTGACAGAAAGATACCAGGATATCAAGCCTGATATCATAGCAAGATGAGCCTGAGAGGGGTAACTACTGCAATAACCTGCTTTAGTCTCTCAACACTGCCATTTATGAAGCTTCCTGCTACTAGCATATGGCTTTAAGTTCTATACTTGAATGAGTGCCCGTAAGTAGTTCACACTGCTCCCCATTTTCTTCTTTATCCCAGCAACATACACTGGGGAAAAATTTGGTATATCCATCTCACACACCTACATAACTCACAAAACACCAATGAACTACCACCCTGCCACTACTGTTGTTTGTTAACACAGCGCATGGAATATTGACACATCCTGAATGAAACTGATTGTGATGGATCCATCTAAGAGAAACGAGCAAAAGCTGTACCATAGTGATCATAAAGTGCTACAATTGTTTTTTTCTGTTTAAAGATTCTACCTGAATTCCAATTTAAAAGGCAAATAGGTCTATCTCTAGGTACTTAAGTCAATTATAAGGCCATATATATTGAGTCATTCCGACAGAGAGAGAGAGACAGAGAGGGTAAGGGGGGGGTATGAAAAGGGGAGGGGAGTCTGCTAGGTGTGAATGAGGCTACCTCTAGTGCTACAAGTGAGGGTGACAAAGGGCAGATGTAGAAAGTGTTGTCTTAACCCATCCTGAATGCAAGAAAGCAAGCTAATGTGGGGGCTTGCAGTCTGAATTCAGCTTATGGCTCATATCAGTCTGATGCGTTGGGTATCTACAAGAAATAGCAGGGTGTGTACGTGATTTATTTGTGCAGTTGGCATGGGTGTGGATCAACTAAAGTTTGTGGTACCACTCATCAGCTTTGATCTGTGATGTGGCTGTTGGTTGATTGATTTGGGGGAAGGAACCAAACAGCGAGGTCACCGGTCCCATCGAATTTGGGAAGGAAGTCGGCCCTGTCCTTTCAAAGGAACCATCCTGACATTCACCTGAAGTAATTTAGGGAAATCATGGTAAACCTAAATCAGGAGGGTGGATGCAGGTTTGAACCGTCATCCTCCGAGTACAGTGTGTTAGCCACTGCACCACCTCACTCGGTAATGTAACTGTGTTATTGTGTGTGACATCAAGGTGGTGCAATGTATTTGAAATGGATCGTGTTTACAGAGGGCATGTCTGAGTATGTAGTGGCATTCTCTAGTGTGCGACGTTTATGTTTCTAAGATGTTTTTGAGTGCTATTAGTGACTCACTGAACTCCTTGATTGCTGTTTGTCAGCATAATATTGAGAGCATTCCTGGTAGTTTGTTAAGAAGTTATTCAGGTGTTGGTAGTTGTGGACACTACATTCATTTTTGGGTCTGTTTTTTATGATTTGGTATTTAATTTTATGTTTCGTTTTTTGTTAGTTATGGATATGACAAAGTTCACAGGCCACGATGGGGGATGACATATAACAATTAAAATTCCTACAGTTATTCCCTTTAACTGATGAACATGTGAAGTGTTACAATTAGCGAGCAGGTAGGAGAGTGACCAAACTTGCTGCATCTCAGACCAGGGACCAGTTCATGAGACATTGTCGGGGCTCTGTCTGGAGGGGTTCTCAAGTTAAGAAGTCTCGACTGGCCGTTCAAGAGATTGTGTGGATGATATATTATTTTTCCTACCACTAGATTGCTAGATTTGTGTGACAGCTGACATTTGTTGGTAAATAGGTTTTTATTTTCATTTCTTTTATTTTTTTATTTTACAGCAGTATATATGATATGTGTGTTTTATGTATGATCCTCGTATATAAAAAACAGTGTTAACACAATTTTTTATGATTTTTTTGGGTGGTTGTTGTTGCTGTTAGTAATTCTGTTATGTTGTGGCCGGTAGATATCATACAGTTTTTTTACCCACAATGGTGAGGTTACATTAACAGTACCAATTGTAAGGGCACATTTTGGTTTGTTGAACTGAGGGCTTCATTTTAGCTACACAAGTTAAATTAAGAGTTACATATTAGAATCATTGAGTTGGGTGTGTTTTGTGGTATTATGGATTTTGTTTAACGTGTATAGGTCAAATGAAATTTCTGGTACTGGGTATTGTAACTAAATACAAGTTTGTGCTATTGTGAACTGTGTGTGTGCTACATAGGTCAAATTTCTGACACAAGATTTTTTAAGTTGTAGTTTTGTTGATTATTGAGGATATCGTGAGCTTGATTTTTATGTTAGCATTTGTTTTGGTATGTCTTCAATAGTAGGATTGTCTTATATTTATTTTGTATCCAACCAAAAACCCCTAACTCCCACACTTGTCACGTTTGTTTCATGTTATTTTTACAATTAAATCTTAGTCATATTATTTGTGTCTGTGTGCGTAATAAGCAATGCTATGGTCGCCATATTATATAAGCTGGAAATAAGTGTGTCCGCCACCTTGATGATGTCCCAGGTCAAGGCCAACAGGTAATAGCACAGTCATTGGTTTTGCCTGAGGGTGTTTCTTGTGCTACAAGGGAACATTCTCTCTCTCCGTTCGAACAGGCCTTGGAAGGCCCAACGGTACTGACCAGCCACCGTGTCATCCTCAGTCCATAGGCATAACTGGAAGCGGATACAGAGGCTGCATGTGGATAGCACACCACTCTCCTGGTCATATGTCAGTTTACGAGACCGGAGGTGCTACTCATCAATGAAGTAGCCCCTCAGTTTGCCTCACAAGGAGGTGAGTGCACCTCGCTTGCCAACAGTTACTTGCCAGACCGGATGGTACCCATCCACATGCTAGCCCAGCCTGACAGCGCTTAATTTTGGTGATCTGATGGGAACCAGTGTTACCACTGTGGCAAGGCCGTTGGCACAAGGGAACATTCCCACATGTAAGTTACAGATCTTGATGGAACTTGGTGGGTAGGTAGAGGAGTCAAAATAATGCAATACATATTTTATTTGTTTTTGCCCAGATTCACTTTTAAGGGTAAAACACACCCCAAAAGGTAATTTGGTATAGTAAGTTTAGAGGGAATAGCTTTGAAACCATGAAATATACAAAATGTGTTTGACATAAAAACTGAAATGTAATTAATGTTCTTGGAATGTGTATAGTCAACTTTTGTAATAATTTTAAATTTTGCAAAATACACCATAATCATTAATTATTTTTGAAAAAAAAGCATAAATTAAGCTTTCATGCAACATCCATCTATATATAATAAAGCACGTTTCTGAAAAACCAATTTTGGAAAATAATACGTACCTACACAATGTGCTGTCACAGCATTTTCAACAAACCTAATTAAAATATCTAATTGTTCATTATGATTGTAATTATATGTATGACTCACTTCTGTTTTAAGCCTTACACTGTTATTTTATTTTTTAGTTTACAGTTTCGCAAACGATTAGGCCTATTCTGTTAACTGAAAGTAAAACAAACAAATATAAATTAAGCTTTCATGCCACATCCATCAATACATGATAAAGGACGTTACTGAAAAACCAATTCTGGAAAATAATAGGTACACAATGTGCTGTCACAGCATTTTCAACAAACCTAATTAAAATATGTAATCGTTCATTATGATTCTAACTATATGTTTGACTCACTTTTGTTTTAAGCCTTACACTGTTATTTTATTTTTTAGTTTACAGTTTCACACATGAGTATTTTGTTAACTAAAATTAATAACTAACTCATTATTATGATATAATATCATGCTTAAAACACATTTTTTTTACACCATGCATATAGAACGAATTAAATTTCTTCACATAATACACAGAACGGACAACACAATGTAAAACAGGATTCACAAATTGTGCCGGGTGATTCTCTAAATATCCATACCTATATTAGACATATTTCAGTGCATTGGAAAACCTTGTCGAAGAAAACATGAAGATTGACTCCATAATCTTTCAGCAGAACTAGATCTGAAAATACTTTCACAAAATTCTTCCAATATCAAATACCGTGTACATCCCAGTGGCTTTCCTTTTCCCGTTGGGCCTTTTGTTAACACCAGGTGAACAAGTTCCTTGTCAAAACTTCCTGGCAGATTAAAACTGTGTGATGGACCGAGACTCGAACTCGGGACCTTTGCCTTTCGCGGGCAAGTGCTCTACCAACTGAGCTACCCAAGCACGACTCACGCCCCGTCCTCACAGGTTTACTTCTGGCAGTATCTCGTCTCCTACCTTCCAAACTTTACAGAAGCTCTCCTGCAAAACTTGCAGAACTAGCACTCCTAAAAGAAAGGATATTGCGGAGACATGGCTTAGCCACAGCCTGGGGTATGTTCCCGCGAAAGGCAAAGGTCCCGAGTTCGCATCTCGGTCCGGCACACAGTTTTAATCTGCCAGGAAGTTTCATATCAGCACACACTCCTCTGCAGAGTGAAAATCTCATTCTGGGAACACCCCCCAGGCCGTGGCTAAGCCATGTCTCCGCAATATCCTTTCTTTCAGGAGTTCTAGTTCTGCAAGTTTCGCAGGAGAGCTTCTGTGAAGTTTGGAAGGTAGGAGACGAGATACTGGCAGAAGTAAAGCTGTGAGGACGGGGTGAGAGTCGTGCTTGGGTAGCTCAGGTGGTAGAGCACTTGCCCATGAAAGGCAAAGGTCCCGAGTTCGAGTCTCGGTCCGGCACACGGTTTTAATCTGCTAGGAAGTTTCATATCAGCACACACTCCGCTGCAGAGTGAAAATCTCATTCTGGAAGTTCCTTGTCCTCAGGTACGACACTCAGAATGGGGAGTGTTTGGACAAAGAATTTGAAAATCTCTTTTTTAAAGCCCCAAATGTTCCTGTGACGCCATCAAAATCTGGTAAACTATTGTTTGACCACATCAAAAGATATTTGGGCAGAAGTTTTCTTTCCCTGTTTGGGAGAAAAATCTGTATTATTGTTAGATTTTCAGGGTGGTCAATGTGAAAGAACTGTTTTGAGCATTATACCTGGGGACAAAGAAATCATTTATCTGGTGATTCCAAATAACTCAATGGGACAGGTACAACCATTTGCTGAACAAGGCATTTGATGTTGGAAGAACATGGACAGCAGATTTTTTGAAAGAGTTTTATTGATTGATTGTGATATCAATCTCGACTTGAGAAACAATATAATCAAGCTGCAGT
Source organism: Schistocerca cancellata (assembly GCF_023864275.1). Taxonomy (NCBI): domain Eukaryota; kingdom Metazoa; phylum Arthropoda; class Insecta; order Orthoptera; family Acrididae; genus Schistocerca; species Schistocerca cancellata. Next base: position 217,153,455 of record NC_064629.1, on the reverse strand, counting down.
CACTAGTATCTAATAAGTTCTCTTTGCGAAGGTTATCCAATTAACTGAAATATGCCTGATACATATCAGGATATTTAGAGGATTGTCCACACAATTTGTAAATAAGGCTGAATTTTGTTTTAGACTGTGTTGTCCATTGTGTGTGTTATGTGAAGAAATTTTATTAATTTTATGTGTGGGATGTGTATAAAGAAATAAAAAAATTAAAAGGCATTATATTTTAAGCATTTCTTATTATTCTAATAGTTTTGTATCATAACAATGAGTGACTTATTGTTTTATGCCAACTAAACATGTATATGTGAAATGGTAAACTGAAAAACAAACAAAAAAACAAGAATTGAAAATGTAAAATAACAATTTAAAACACAAAACAAAAATACGTAAAAAATAATTAGAATGACAATGAACATTTAAGTATTTTAATTAGGTATGTTGAAAATACTGCGACTGCACATTGTGCATGCCTTTCTTTCCAAAAATTGTATTTGAGGAACCAGCTTTACAGCACATGGATTGAGGTGGTGTGAAAGCTTCCTTAATTCATGTTGTACCTCAAAAGTTTCCAATTTTCAAAATTAATTAATGGTGGTGGGATATTTTGTAAAATCTTAAATTATTACAAATTTTGACCATACAGCTTTCAAGAATGCTAATTTCATTTTAAATTTTATATGAAACACAGTTTTCTTATATCATGGTTTCGAAAATATTCCCTCTAAATCTAATATGCCAAATCACCGTTCATGGTATGTTTTACACCTTAAAACAGAAATTAGGCAAAAATGAAAAAATATACAGTGCATCATTTTAACTCCTCTGCATACCCACCAAATTTAATCAAAATCATTTATTTACACCTGGAAATGTTCCATTGTTAGTGCGCAAGCTATTCAACTATTCTCAAGAACCCAAGACCCATGCTGATTTAAGAAAGTGTTTCACCTACATCAACATACACAGTCCGTAAGCCAATGAATGGTGTATGTGGTGTTGGATACCTTGTACCACTACTAGTCATTTCCTTTCCTGTTCCACTCACAAATAGAGTGAAGGGGAAATGAACGTTTCTCCTTATTATGCCTGAATATTTGGCAGAGTGTAACAGTTTGTTCTTTGAGTGTTATGCATTTTTATACCTTCAGTTGGGGATAGAAGATTATTTACAATACATACATACTCTGTGTGTCTTAATCAATCAGTAATGCTACCAAAAAAAAAGAGAAAGTTTTCCGTAATTGTCTGTGTATCTTCTGGTGATGGAAGGCTTTCTCAACTGATGCATATTTGGCGTAATAAACCCCTTACGTACTGGGCACATTTGGTTTTAAGTCTTTCGCCATGCCCAAAGTTACTCTCAGAGCTGTTCCATTTGGATCTACTTAGCAAATTCAGAATTCATTTCTACAAAGTGTTCGATTGATGTTTACATACTTTTAAACAAAGACATTTGACAACTGATTGCTGCATGATGTTCATTCACCACATGGCCAACAGTTAACTTGCTTAAAATTTGCAAGTATTCCACATTATATACACATTGACAGACAGTTCCTACTTTCTTTACCTTATAACATATCACTGTCACTTGCATGTTCATTTTAAAACAGAGAATATATATTAGCAATGAATACACTTGCAATAATTAGTTCCTTTATTTCAGGAATGGTGTTCCCTGCTCAACTTATTGAGCTGTCAGTTCTGCCTCATTCTTCGATTCTGAATTGGTGACTAAAGAGTCGTCTTCTATAGCTAAAAGATTTTACATCTACATGACTACTCTGCCTTACACAGTTAAGTACCAGGTAGTGAGTTCATCAAACCACATTCAAGCTATTTCTCTACTGTTCCACCCTCAAAAGGCAAGCAGGAAATACTTAATATGAAACCTTATACTCACTTGTCAGAATCTGACTCTGCGTACACAGTCATTATGCACTTAAACCTACGATGCATCATACATGATTTTAAAAAACAAATGAATCCTAGTGAAAACTCATTGACGAAAAACACCGTAACAGTGCTCATCTTAACACAACAACAATTAATGTCATTTAGCCATGTGGTCATTGTTTTTAATGCAGAATGCACTTAATTTATTTATCAATTTTAAGTTGAATTGGGAGAAGCATGAGAAGGAATCTACATTCTCACATATAACACTGCCCGCAGGTAAAGGCATGTTGTTGAGGGACTGAGCTTCATCTATTTCAGCTGATACCTCCAATGACAGAACTGGCAAGCAACAGTAGCAAATAAGTATCTGAAATATAAACTATTTTACAAAGAAACACTGCTGCACAATGGTAGACTACAGATCGCTGCATCATAAATTTTTGGTATCAGAAAGTCAAAAAATAGAGAAGAAAGGTTGAACAATGGTGCTAAGGTTGTTCATATGCTGAAACAATGTTCCGCTGCAGAGGTTTGTAACTGCTGAAACAGATTAGCTGTTTGTCTGAAGTCTTTGAAATTACATCGACTGAGGAGTAGGAAGCTGATGCACACGAGTGCAGGCGATACTGGGGACGTCAGTGTTTGAATCCACAATCAGTACCAAAGAAAATGTTTAGCTCTGAATACTTATGAAGCTGACATTCAGGTGTTCACAGTAAAAATAAGTGTATTTCTACTTGATCCAGCAGAAATAATCTCACGGGTGATTTAATCATAGACAGCAGTTGTGATGGGAAGGTGGAAGACCACTGAAAACATATTAGTGTGGTCTATGCTGCAACTGGAAGGAGTATATAGAGGGTCTACACAAGGGCGATGAACTTGAGGACAATATTATGGAAATGGAAGAGGATGCAGATGAAGATGAAATGGGAGATACGATACTGCGTGAAGAGTTTGACAGAGCACTGAAAGACCTGAGTCGAAACAAGGCCCCCGGAGTAGACAACATTCCATTGGAACTACTGACGGCCTTGGGAGAGCCAGTCCTGACAAAACTCTACCATCTGGTGAGCAAGATGTATGAAACAGGCGAAATACCCTCAGACTTCAAGAAGAATATAATAATTCCAATCCCAAAGAAAGCAGGTGTTGACAGATGTGAAAATTACCGAACAATCAGTTTAAAAAGCCACAGCTGCAAAATACTAACACGAATTCTTGGAAAAACTGGTAGAAGCCGACCTCGGGGAAGATCAGTTTGGATTCCGTAGAAATGTTGAAACACGTGAGGCAATACTGACCTTACGACTTATCTTAGAAGAAAGATTAAGGAAAGGCAAACCTATGTTTCTAGCATTTGTAGACTTAGAGAAAGCTTTTGACAATGTTGACTGAAATACTCTCTTTCAAATTCTAAAGGTGGCAGCGGTAAAATACAGGGAGCGAAAGGCTATTTACAATTTGTACAGAAACCAGATGGCAGTTATAAGAGTCGAGGGACATGAAAGGGAAGCAGTGGTTAAGAAGGGAGTAAGACAGGGTTGTAGCCTCTCCCCGATGTTATTCAATCTGTATATTGAGCAAGCAGTAAAGGAAACAAAAGAAAAATTCGGAGTAGGTATTAAAATCCATGGAGAAGAAATAAAAACATTGAGGTTCGCCGATGACATTGTAATTCTGTCAGAGACAGCAAAGGACTTGGAAGAGCAGTTGAATGGAATGGATGGTGTCTTGAAAGGAGGATATAAGATGAACATCAACAAAAGCAAAACGAGGATAATGGAATGTAGTCGAATTAAGTTGGGTGATGTTGAGGGTATTAGATTAGGAAATGAGACACTTAAAGTAGTAAAGGAGTTTTTCTATTTGGGGAGCAAAATAACTGATGATGGTCGAAATAGAGAGGATATAAAATGTAGACTGGCAATGGCAAGGAAAGCGTTTCTGAAGAAGAGAAATTTGTTAACATCGAGTATAGATTTAAGTGTCAGGAAGTCATTTCTGAAAGTATTTGTATGGAGTGTAGCCATGTATGGAAGTGATACATGGACGGTAAATAGTTTGGACAAGAAGAGAATAGAAGCTTTCGAAATGTGGTGCTACAGAAGAATGCTGAAGATTAGATGGGTAGATCACATAACTAATGAGGAAGTATTGAATAGGATTGGGGAGAAGAGAAGTTTGTGGCACAACTTGACCAGAAGAAGGGATCGGTTGGTAGGACATGTTCTGAGGCATCAAGGGATCACCAATTTAGTACTGGAGGGCAGCGTGGAGGGTAAAAATCGTAGGGGGAGACCAAGAGATGAATACACTAAGCAGATTCAGAAAGATGTAGGTTGCAGTAGGTACTGGGAGATGAAGAAGCTTGCACAGGATAGAGTAACATGGAGAGCTGCATCAAACCAGTATCAGGACTGAAGACCATAACAACAACATAATGCTGCAACTGGGATGACATTAATGATGATGATTAATTTCCAGTTTGGAGGGAATTAATTCATGCAATTTCTACATACTGATAATTGCTAATTTAAAAAAGGTCATGTTGGTATCTTAAAATTTGTATCTGTTAAACTGATGACAATTTGGAGCATTTTAGAATTTGTTTAAACACTAAAATCACAGCGTTTTCAAAACATACAGTAATAGTACTATAAAATGCACCCCGCTGTTGTCATCACAAATTGGCAAACTGTTTCATGTTACAGGGCTACTTTTCAGATGAGGTATCAATCACTATGCTCAGTAGTTTGTCATGATGAGTAATTACAAAATTAATCTAATTTTCATGTTTCAGATTCAGATACATAAGAGTTCTACACAAAATTTCTGATGCTACACAATGGAGCAATTGATGAGTCAAATACCAAATGTATCAACAATTATCTTTTATGCAAAACTGCGAAAATTTACTTATGAAAAACGTGTGTACAAACAACACTCAACAAAGAGTGCAGACATACCTACTCATCAGTGTAAAAAAACATGTTTGTATGTGGGAAATGTCATGGCTCTAATATACAGGCTGCTATACATCACATACAAGTGTGACAACAATTCCACTATTATGTATTCACAGGCTGATTGCAATTGTGAGGTCATTGCAGTGGTACTCTGTGATTATAATTGAAAATAAAACATTTTGCACTCCTATGTTTGGCATAAAGAAAATGTTTTAAAGTTGTGAAGTCAACTTTTGAAGGTGGCAAATGAGAGTTTATTCATCAGTCAATGGTACACACATTTTGCCAATCGAAAAATCACATCCAAACAAATGAAACACCAAATTTTGTTCATGTAAGGCTAATAACACAGACAACAATTCATCGGGAGGTCAGCCACTATTAGCCCATAAAATGTAAAATACAGGTGTGCTAAGTATGAATCGTTAACTTAATATTAAAAATTACTACTTCACAAAAAACATGAATACTCACTTTCCAAATAATCTTCTAAATAAAGCATTGTCGGTCTTGTTTGCGATCCTTTGGTGAAGCGATGAAGCTCTTCTGTGGGTCACTAATATTTGCAGCAGCTTTATATCGCAAGATTTTCCACGCAGCAGAATTCGGTTGAACGGATTAAGTGAAGTAAAGAATTAGCATTTCACGCGCACTCCCGACACCGGTAAACATGACACCACCCCAATGTCAGTTCGCCACAAAGTTGTCATTTTCGTACACTACTGAATATTGTCCACACTTGAGTATATTATAAGTTCCATGATTTATTCCTGTTAGCAGTCGGATTCACAAACACGATAATCATATATATTGCACCACAAGCGAAGAGAATCATACAAACACACTTCCAAAACACGTAAAGAGAAGGCACGTCTGCGAACTAAACTTATATTGCAGTTCGTTTACTCAAGTAAATAATAATTCCCCGCAGCTAGTTTTATTTCGTACATTCCCAAACATGTAAATATTTTTTTCAAAAAGCTCACAGTATTCCATGATTTAAAAATTAAGAGACTAATAAGTGCCATACAGTTCGACTACAATGATTTATCGGGCTTATAACATATTAACGAAGGTCTGGTAAAGGAAGATTAACTTCCTTTACACATTTAAATGTAAACGCTGTATCCCCAATTCAAACAAAAACAATTCAAACATTGTCACTGAAGATAGTTCACACATCACTGATATAAACTCGAAATTTTATACGATAAATTATCGATCATATCAATACATTCAGAATTTCTATTATAATAATTGTACAAAACTGGGTACTTCTTGCAATAGTGAAGTAAAAATATAACTGCCCTCTGACTTTAATACTTTTATTTCTCGAGAAATACTTCAGACTGTAGAGTATGGGTTAAATAAAGAAACAGAAATTGATTGGCTTTATAAACGTTAATGTACAGTTAAAAATGTGTATTAGCTACAGTGAGATAGTACTACTACTAGTAGTAGTAGTAGTAGTAGTAGTAGTAGTAGCTTTATTCATCCGTAGATCTCTTTTTACAATGATATAGGACATGACACAGTATTTACACGTTTAGAGCAATTAAAAATGAACTAATTCGTACACACTTACATTGACAGACTTCTAGTTAGAGACAATAATTAGATTTACTCATGGTGTACAATACTTCTTTTACAAATAACTTATTAAATAATGTAATGCCACACTGTTCACTCATATCTCACTATCAGTCCTTCGCACTCTATACACACATTGTTTCACCGTAAGGTCACAGAAATATTCTGTGATCTACCGAAAGCTTTCGATTCAGTGAACCATGCATTACTCCTCCACAAATTATAGATGTACGGAATCGGGGACACTGCTTTAAAATGGTTTAGCTCTTACCTGTCAGATAGGAAACAAAGAGTAATTTTAACTTCAAATGGAATCAATTATTCCTCAGACTGGAAAACACTCCCCCAAAGAGTCCCACAAGATTCGATATTGGGTCCCTATCTGTTTCTTTTTTTACGTAAATGACCTACCACTTTCTACTGATGTTCATTCAGTCTTATTTGCTGATGATACATCAGTTGTAATTGAAAATGAGGAATCTGAAAATATTCCAGAAAAAGCCAAAAATACTTTAGACAAACTCGAATCTTGGTTCCATCAAAACCGACTGAAACTGAATGTTACTATAACCAAAATAATGCAATTTGAAGCTAAATCAGCAGAAAGGATTGAAATAAAGACAACTTGGAATGATCAGGATATAAATCAAGCAAACCAAGTCAAGTTTTTAAATCCTAAATCTTGATAAAATTTTAAATTGGAAGTACACATAGATTACTTAGCAAATAAACTGAATAGTTTGGCATTTGGAATGTGTATTTTTTCAGGTGCCACAAACATGGATACCAGAAAGATACTCTGCTATTTTGAGTCAGTTACTCGTTATGTTATAATCTTCTGAGGAAATTCAGCAAATATCACTGGCTCCTAGTTAAAAAATTTAACAATACTACCTATCCGCTCACTTTACATATATGTGGTGGTGGTGTTCTTATATAAAAATCAACACACACTAGACACTTTCCATTTTGACCACAACTACAGCACTCGCCACAGAGATAATTTCAAAATTCCAACACATCGTTTAAAACTTTATGCCCAAACCCCAAATGAGGTTAAAAATTTTCATAAAAATAAAAGGTGGTAATATATTTCAGATGGAGCTTGGTTCACTGAAAAGGTAGCTCTTTACTCTTCTGGTGGAAAAGTGTTAGTGTTCTGTTAACAATCTGAACACAGGGATTGTATTACATGTATTATTTTATGTACTTGTGTATCTGTAACTTATAAATGTAAAATATAATGTAAACTTTTGTATTCCCCTTAAAAATAGAAAAAATTTCTTTTTATAAATCTTGACATGTCTCCTGTACATAAAATCAAATGATTTGAAAATTGTAGGTAATGAGATGAATAAATCACATATCATTCACTACACACACAAAAAAACACACACACACACACACACACTGGTGATCTCTGGGCCGTTTTCTGTACAGCAACTTCTCCATTGCTATCCTGAAAAACTGAGTCAGCATCCCTCTATAATGAGTGAGATGTTTAGTTCAGAAAGAGGAACAGGGCTTAGTATTGTGCTATGATTAGCTTGGGGCTAAGTTTTTCTAAAAAAAGAAAAAAAAACATAGTTTAAAAGTGTTATATGGAATGTAGGATGTTTTATACTCATTATTATTATTTATTTGTATAACACTTTTTTTATCAAATCCCTACTCTGTTTTATCTAAGTAGCCCTTGAATGTATAAAGTGTATTGCATAATAGGTAGTTTTTAGCTATCTGTATAAATAAGCAAATTTTTGCAATTTCTTTAATCTCTTTTGGTAATTTATAGTATAGTTTTATTCCCTGGTAGAAAATGCTATTTCGAGTTTTATATTTTTTTTCTTGGTAAATGTGAGTTGAGTCTAGCTCTTGTTCCATGGTCAGAGACAGAGCTGTATTGAAGTAATTACCAATGTTACTTTTGATGTGTACAACTGACTGGTAAATGTATTCACACGGTGCTGTTAAAATCTCCAGTGTTTTGAATAGATCTTTATAATGAGCTCGACTAGTATTTTTGGTTATTATACTTATGGCTCTTTTCTGGAGTTTGAAAATTGTGTTCATATTTTGTGCGTTTGTCCCCAAACCAGAATGCCTTAGCTATGTATTGAGTGTACATATGAATAGTATGTAACTGAAAGACACTTTGTGTTATGCACTGATAATAGGATTCTAAGAGTATAACATGCTGATGGCATTCTGTTTGCAAGTACCTTTGTGTGTTCACACCACTTCAACAGAGAATCAATATTCATTCCTAGAAATATTGCATTTGTTAGACAATCTGTAGAGGTGTCATCTACTTTTAATTTAACACTGTCATTTTCCCTCTTCAAACTGAAATTCATGCCATTAGTTTTCTTTATAATGTCACCTTATTACTTATTGACAAATCGTTAACTTCCTTGAGAGTTTCATTTGCTTTCTCTGAAAGGAGTGCTCTTGTTTTCTCAGTGACTATAATACTGCTGTCATCAGCAAAGAGAATTTTTTGACCATAACTAACACTACTGACAAAGCCATTTATGTATATCAGGAATGGTATTGGTCCTAATATGCTACCTTGCGGAACCCCTATATTAATGTATTTAGGTTGTGAAAAGTGTTTTACTAAATGTTTGGATCTATTTGAAGTATGTGTTATCTCTAATCTTTGTACCCTATCTGCTAGGTATGATCAAAACCAGTCATTAGCTACCCCTCTTACTCCTAATACTTCTAATTTCCTTAATAGAACCTTGTGGTCGACTGTATCAAAGGCCTTAGGAAGATCCAAAAATATGCCTGTGTCACATTCATCTTTGTCAAGAAAATCAAGCACAACTTTTGTGAATTCTACTATAGCTGACTCTGTATTTTTTTCACTTCGGAAACCAAACTGTGATTCGCTTAAAAGATTGTATTTATTGAGGTAATTCATTAATCTGTGTTTCATAATTGCTTCTTTTATTTTTGAGAATGGCGAAAGCTGGAAAATGGGCTGGTAATTTTCTATGTCTTCTGCATTACCTTTATTGAGCAAAGGTAAAACTCTTGCCTGTTTTAACTGGTCTGGAAATGTCCCTGATGTGATGGATTCATTTATGATATTTGTTAAGAGGCCTTGTATAATCTCCATGCATTGCTTCAGTACACATTGGTACTTCATCTAGGCCTACTGACTTTTTATTTTTTAGTTTTTGAACAGTTTTATTGACTTCATTATCAGTGGTTGGAAGTAACATTATTGTATTTAGCACAACATTATTTACAGGTGTTATATTTGTTTTGGGGAATTTTTGCTGTGACTTCTCTGCAATACTTGAAAAATGCTCGTTTTGCATAATTTGCTAAGTGTTGCGGATAGTTTATTACCTTATCCCTCTCCCTTAGCAGTAGGTTATTCTGCATTTGTTTGCCTCACCCCACTTTCTTTATTATAACTCCCCAAACTGCTTTGCTTTTTTGTCTGGATTACATATAATTTTGTCATTAAATGACTTTTTGCAGCAATCAGCACCTTCTTTTAGATCATTTTGTATCTACTATAGAAATTTAAGAATTCTGGGTCATTGCAACTCTTTTTCATGGAGAAGTATGTAAGTGTTTGGGAGGAGTTCTTAACATCCAGACTTGAGCACGAGAAAACGCAATTAAGGACTGTTAAAAATCTGCAATACAACCTATAAACAGCAAACACAGCAAATAGTTTTTCAGACAAAAATCTCACAAAATTTAAGCAAAGTCCACAGTTCATTTTAATCAAAGACGCTCCAGTCACATTAAACTGACCATTGCCTATGTTCAACATCAAAATACCATAACTACTCACAGGTGGCCGGTTGCAGCATTGTCAGTGAAGAGTGTTGGGGGTGCAGAAAACAGTGTAGTCATTGTTGTATTATGGAAATGGAGCGATTTGTCTGATTTCCAAAAGGGCATGATCATTGGCTTTTGGGCCATGGTTGGAAGCTGTGGTTAAAGTATACCATGCATGGTAAAATGGGACTATCCAAACCAAGGCGTGTGGCAACTGTGGCGTACTACAGGCCATAGATGACCGTGGTGAACAATGGCTGCAGAGATGTGTATGGACTAATATATGTGCAACTGTTAAACAACTGACTACCTAGATAAACCAAGAGCTATCAACAGTGTCTCTTTCAATGACCATTCAATGACTAGTCTTCAAGGGTTGAAAGCAGTTATGCTTATGTGTATAAGAAAAAATATTCATCTGTATACTACAAACAGCTCAATACTTAACCATGAAACTAGGTCCTGTCACTGTTTGTACCTCAACAGGAAAAACATGCAAAAACACAGAATGGCATGCTATATAATGGCCTAAAACTATACAATAGATTGCCATAGGAAATTAAATGTGTAAATGAAATTCATACTTTTAGCCAAAAGCTAAAACATATTTATTAAGAACAGTTGTTATTCTATGAATGAGTATTTAAAATAATTATAAACAGCTAATTAACATTCATTAATATATTGACACTATATTATTATTATTATTATCTTCTTTCCCTTCTCAGACCTTAGGTCTGGTTAAAAATGGAAAGTGACGCGGACCTTGATCAAGCGTGACTTCCTTGTAACTGTATGGTATATGTTATATTGCATTTAGGAACTTTCGGATAATTGAACATGTATCAATAATTACAGATTTTTGTAGTTGTATATATATGTTTGGATGTAGCTGTATTGCATTGATGTACTGGTGGATATTGTGAGGTATGACTCCTGTAGTTGATAGTATAATTGGTATAATGTCAACTTTATCCTGATGCCACATGTACTTGACTTCCTCAGCCAGTTGGATGTATTTTTCAATTTTTCTCCTGTTTTCTTCTGTATATTTGTTGTGTTGGGTATGGATATTTCAATTAGTTGTGTTAATTTCTTCTTTTTATTGGTGAGTATGATGTCAGGTTTGTTATGTGGTGTTGTTTTATCTGTTATAATCGTTCTGTCCCAGTATAATTTGTATTCATCACTCTCCAGTACATTTTGTGGTGTGTACTTGTATGTGGGAACGTGTTGTTTTATTAGTTTATGTTTTATGGCAAGTTGTTGATGTATTATTTTTGCTACATTGTCATGTCTTCTGGGGTATTCTGTATTTGCTAGTATTGTACATCCGCTTGTGATGTGATCTACTGTTTCTATTTGTTATTATTATTATTATTATTATTATTATTATTATTATTATTATTATTATTATTATTATTATTGTAAGAACATACCTTTAGCCAAAAGCTAAAACATATTTATTAAGAACAGTTGTTATTCTATGAATGAGTATTTAAAATAATTATAAACAGCTAATTAACATTCATTAATATATTAAGTGACACTATATTATTATTATTATTATTATTATTATTTTTATTATTATCGTAAGACCAATGATAAGAACTGAAAAAATTGTGAGAATCCATATATATTTATTTAATAATAAATGCTATACTAACAACTGACAACACCCATACAATTTGTATTGTTCTATGGATGAATAAATATATCATTCAATCGATAAATATTGTTTCATGAATTCTCGAGTGCAGTATCAAGGTTACATTTTGAAATATTGGTAAGGAACACAGTGTGGAGCAGTTAACACTATGTACAACAGATAAGCATGGTCTAGTCACATTAATGTGAGCACCATCTACGTTTGATGTCAATGTACAATAACCATTCATGGGAGGTAGGTTGCAGCACTGTCAGTGAAGAGTCTTGGGGGTTCAGAAAACGTTATAGTCATTGTTGTATTATGGAACTGGAGCAAGTTGTCTGATATCCAAAAGGGCATGATCATTGGTTTTTGGGCCATAGTTGGAAGCTGTGGTTAAAGTATACTATCCAAAACCAGGCTTATGGCAACTGTGGGGCAATACAGGCCACAGGTGACCGGCTGAACAACAGCTGCCGAGATGTGTAAGGGCTAATATGCGTGCAGCTGTTGAACAACTAACCACCCAGATAAACCAAGGGCTATCAACAGTGTCTCTTTCAATGACAATTCAGTGAATGTTGCTGCATATGAGCCTCTGCAGCAGGTGCCTGTTTGATGCAACCATGCAGAATCTGCATGCCAGTACAGCAGTTGGCTGTCCACCATGTGGTGACAGGTGGCCTTTCCAGATGAATCACGTTTTATGCTGCATCAGATATGTGGCTGTTGGCATGTATTCCTAAAACGTCTAAAAGCAAACACCCTGCAACAATCGTCAGAAGGGGGGACCATTTGTAGGAAATATTTGGTGTTATTCTGAGTGTAATCTCACCATTCTGGATCAACACAAGTAATTATCAAACCTTGGGGACCATGTCCACGTCTACATACAGTTAGTTTCTCCTCAGCACTATGGTATCTACCAGCAGGACAATGCAAAGTGTCACACAGGTCGCAGTGTACGTGTGTATCGTTCAAAGAGCACCAATATGAGTTTATAATACTCCCCTATCCACCAAACTTCCCAAATTTAAACCCTATCGAGAATCTATTGCAAGCTGCGACAAATGTCTTTCGTTCTGAAGTTGTGCAAGCAGTGCTGCAATGTGGCCAACAGAACTGGTGGACAGAGTGAATGGGTGAGTGATGGCTGTGGAGATGTTTACGGACAAATAGACGTGGAACTGTTGAGCAACTGACTGTCTAGATGAACCGAGGGGTTTCCAAATGTGACTCCTCTTCCATATTTCAGTTTACATTGCTGTGAATGGACATCTGCAACAACCGTCTGATTCGTATACCTGTGCTGACTGCTGTTCATCACCAAGGAATGCTGGAATTTGCACGCTAATACCGCAACCTTTTTAGATGAGTCACCTTTTATCCTCAATCGTGCAGATGATTGATGGCATGTACAGTGTGAAACGTTAGAAATAAACATTCTTTAACAATCCTCGGTATGGTCCAGACCAAAGATGGGAATATTCCTGCATAATTTCCTGAATGATCTTGTCATTCTGGAAGGAACAATAGATGAACACAAGTATGATCTATCCCTGCAATGGGACAGCGATATTTGTATGTTTGTGGAACGAAGGGAAAAGCTAAAAATCAGAATGTGGATCATCAGGGATGGAGAAGATGTCAGAGAGATAGGATGTAAAATGGTTAACTTTGCTCAGTTTGACAGGTAAGGAATGTTGTACAGAAGCAGGTAGTGAAGCATGAGGTTGCTGCCAGTGAGTCGATGGAACGCTTTCTAGTAGTTGAAATAGTTAATCTGGAGTGTCATGTTGAGTATGGTGAATGTCTGGCGCCAGTCCCAACGTTTCTTTTTTTTACATTTAATAAATTCCTGACGTGTCTCTGTATTTCCCAGTGATATGTGAGTGTATACTGGTCACGAGTCTGCAAGAAAGAGTACATGCGATAAGATTCTGGGAGGCATAGCAGGCCTTATAGGGGTAGGGTTGGGGATGTTTGGGGAAGGAGACCAGACAGCGAGGTCATCGGTCTCATTGGATTAGGGAAGGATGGGGAAGGAAGTCGGCCATGCCCTTTCAAAGGAACCATCCCGGCATTTGCCTGGAGCGATTTAGGGAAATCACGGAAAACCTACATCAGGATGGCCGGACGCGGGATTGAACCGTCGTCCTCCCGAATGCGAGTCCAGTGTCTAACCACTGCGGCACCTCGCTCGGTATATAGGGGTAGAGTGGGGGGGGGGTGAGGATATATGATCTTATTAGGGATGTAACGTTTGACAAGGTCTGCTGCATGAGAGATGTGGCATGAGTAATCTCAGGATATCATCAGGTTTCTGTTTGCTTTTTTCCTCAGCTTTATATTATCTACCAGCAGGACAATGCAAGGTATCACACAGCTTTCAGTGGATGTGCGCGGTTCGAAGAGCAATGGGACGAGTTTACTGTACTCACCCATTCAACAAACTTTCCGAATTTATACTCAATCGAGACTCTGTGGTAGAGTTGAGTGCAGTAGAGTTTTACTGGTCGTTGTAATCATATAGTTCACAAATAGTACATTCTGATGTTGGACAAGTGAATAATATCAAATTTTCATTAATTTCATTATTTCTACATTAAATGATCACTGAGTTAGAATATACAGGCAAATATTGTACAAAAATAAAGAGTAGATATTTTAAAGCAAAAAGAGCATGTCCTGTACTGGCAGATTAATATTTGTATTACAGCAATCTTTACATGGTACATTATTAGAGTTCTAGTAACATTTATATACATCACTATGGCAAAGACACAAATCGTTAGTGAACTTCCTGAAGGAAAGCGTGGAGACTATAGAAGCAGTTGACTTGAAATTTGCGAGGCCATTTATTGATTTAATTTGTGGGGGAAGTTTATTATAAATAACTTTCCCATAATACAGGGCTCTATTTTTATTCAGGGTAGTGTTGGTGGGCTCTAGATGAAAGTTTAATGTTTGCCTGGCATTATAGGAGTGGACAGTTTCATTTCTCTGGAAGAGATTGGAATTTTCCATTGAAATTTTTTTCACAAGCACAGTTATCTAATACACAAATATACATGGAAGTTGGAAGATTTCTAGCTTTTTAAAGAGCGGTCTATAGGTTTTGTTCCATTTTAGACCTTCCATTAGTCTTATCTTTTTTGTAGTCTAAAAAGCTTTTGGCTACAAGAAGAGTTACCACAGAAAATAATTCCATATTTCAGTTGTGTGTATATATGCACACGATACATAGTTTTCAGAGAACCTTTGTTGCAGCATCCCTCTAATATTCTCATTAAGTAGCGTGTAGTGCTTAATTTCGTACAGACTTTTTCAATATGCATCCCCCATTTAAGGTTATCTTTGAGCCATACTCCCAAGAACTTAATGTTGTCTACATACTGAAGGTCTTTGCCAGATATCTAAATCTGAACAGTTTGCTCACCTTCTTTCACATTATAGAAATTTAGTGCCACTGTCTTACTTGCGTTTATTACCAATTAGTTGTTGCACAGTGTCCCTGTTGTAGACTTCTGAAGCATTTCCATTTCTTTCCCACTCACTAGCACACTTGCATCACCAGCAAGTCTCGCAGAATTTGGTTAGGTCATTCACATATAACATAAATAGAAGAGGTCCCAGAACTGAACCTTGTGGCACTACATATTTAATGGTTTCATATTTTGAATAGTGCTGAATGAGTTTGATGAAACTTCTATATATCACTTCAACTGAAATGTGTTGATGAGTTTGATGAAATTTTGATGTTTCACTTCAACCACTTGTTTTTGACCACTTACATATGACTTTATCCAGTTGTTAGATGTTCCTCTAATCCCCATGTTGTCAAGCTTAGGCAATAGTTTTGTGAGATCTATGATATCAGAAGCCTTAGAGAGATCTAAATATATTCCAATGACATTTTCGCCATTGTCTAGTTTCTGGTGTACTTAATAGTTAAACAGTTGCTATATCAGTTGATCGGCCTTTCTTGAAACCATTTTGCACTGTGGATAATATTTTGTGCTCGTCCAGAAAATTTGCTACTCTTCTTTGAAAAATTTTTTCTATGATTTTTGAGAATACATATGGTAGAGCAATAGGCCTGTAGTTAGCCACTTCATTCTTTTTACCTTTTTTGAATACTGGTTTGAGCTTAGCTATTTTTAGGCATGATGGGAAAATTCCAGGTTGAAAAGAACAATTATAAAAGTGAGCTAATGGTTCAGTAATGAGATCTCCACATTTTTTTTAATAAGGCTGTCTGGGATGCGACCTATTCCAGTGGAATGATTCACTTTTAAAGTTCTGATAACTGACAGAACTTCTTTCTGGGTGTTGGAAAGAGAAACAGTGAAGTAGGATTTATGTTGCTATTTAAAGATGTTACTGGGCAGTTTGTATTGCAAGGTTTGATTTCAGCAGTTAATTGCTCACTTACATTGCTAAAATAAGTATTGAACACATTTGCTATTTCCTTAGGGTCCTTAATTTCTTTGCCATTAGAATTCAATTTAGTATTGGAATTATTGAGGAGAAACATTGTCAGTTTGCTGTTTCACTATTGTTGGGAACAATCGTATTTTACTCTTTGATGTGTTATATGTATGGTAGTTTATGGTTTTCTCTTTGATCTTCGTTATGTAACATCGCTGAATAAATTGTCTCTAAAAATGTGTGTTCCTGGAAATTTGATGTTGTGTATTTGATTAAAAGGTCAACTTTATAATCTCACAGAGGACTGATTAGAGTCAATATCTAATTGGTTATGGGCCCTGGAGAGATCAGTGAACTTTCCATACCAAAGAAATAAACTGATAAATCAAGGTTACATAATTTTCACGTGTGTTCAGCGTGTTGCTATCGTATTTTCTTTTTTGCAGAGAAACTTTCAAGATTTGTTTGTTTAACTATCTGAACGTATTCAAGATGGCTTTGGGTGGACAATCACTGTTTAATTTTGAAAAGTTGACCGGTATCACAAACTACAACGACTGGAAATTCACGATGGAAATGTACCTGAAACATGAGGGACTATGGGACACAATTGCCAGCACTGACGAAGATGAGAAGAATGTACAGAAAGCATTATCAAAATTATGTTTGTCTGTAAATTCATCTGTGTATCCAAAACTTCGTGGAGCAACGACTGCTAAAGAAGCATGGCAAAATTTACAATCTGCATTTGAAGATAAGAGTTTATATAGTTATATTGGGCTGTTACAATGCTTAATGAATGTACGATTGGCTTCTGAGAAAAATATGGAGGCGTATTTGTGGAAAATTACGTCACTTGCTCAACAAATTCGAAGCATTGGTAAGAAAATGGACGATGATTTCGTAGCTGCAATTATGCTAAGTGGACTTCCAGCAGTTTCCAACCCTTGATGATGGCAATTGAGAATTTGGGTGTTAAGATTACTAGTTATCTAGCAAGTCAGCGATTAATTCAAGAATAGACGGAACGTCAGTTTGCATCCACAAATGAGACCACAGATTCGGCGCTGGTAGCTAGTAAGCAGGACAGTAAACACCAGAAGACAAATATCCAACGTGATGTGCAAAATATCAAGCCTTTTAAGTGTTATAAATGTCAAGCCTTTTAAGTGTTATAAATGTCAGAAACCTGGTCACAAGGCGAACGAGTGTAGAACAAAGAAGAAACCAAATAAATTTTCAAATTCTGCGAATACAGTGAGTACTGATAACGAAACTGTGTTAATGGCTCTAACTGCATCTTCGCATCATAGTGATGGCTGGTATGTGGATTCCGGGTGTTTACGGCACATGACGAATCAAAGAGACTCGTTCAACACTTTCCAATCGACCACAGCTGCTAAAGTGACAGTAGCAGATAAAAGCAATCTTCAGGCTACTGGAGAAGGCGACGTTCATCTTCGAGTTACTTGTGACGACAAGAATAAACACATAACTGCTAATGATGTTGCGTATGTTCCAAGCCTTGCTTACAACCTACTGTCGGTTAGTCAGATGACAAGACGTGGATTGTTTGTATTGTTTGACAATGTGCAGTGCGGTGTATACAATAAAAGTGATGTAATTCTTTCTGGAACACCAGTAGCAACTGCAACTCAGCGATCATAAAGCGGTTACGGCATCGATGATTTCAGCCGTAAATACACTCCTGGAAATTGAAATAAGAACACCGTGAATTCATTGTCCCAGGAAGGGGAAACTTTATTGACACATTCCTGGGGTCAGATACATCACATGATCACACTGACAGAACCACAGGCACATAGACACAGGCAACAGAGCATGCACAATGTCGGCACTAGTACAGTGTATATCCACCTTTCGCAGCAATGCAGGCTGCTATTCTCCCATGGAGACGATCGTAGAGATGCTGGATGTAGTCCTGTGGAACGGCTTTCCATGCCATTTCCACCTGGCGCCTCAGTTGGACCAGCGTTCGTGCTGGACGTGCAGACCGCGTGGTACGACGCTTCATCCAGTCCCAAACATGCTCAATGGGGGACAGATCCGGAGATCTTGCTGGCCAGGGTAGTTGACTTACACCTTCTAGAGCACGTTGGGTGGCACGGGATACATGCGGACGTGCATTATCCTGTTGGAACAGCAAGTTCCCTTGCCGGTCTAGGAATGGTAGAACGATGGGTTCGATGACGGTTTGGATGTACCGTGCACTATTCAGTGTCCCCTCGACGATCACCAGTGGTGTACGGCCAGTGTAGGAGATCGCTCCCCACACCATGATGCCGGGTGTTGGCCCTGTGTGCCTCGGTCGTATGCAGTCCTGATTGTGGCGCTCACCTGCACGGCGCCAAACACGCATACCACCATCATTGGCACCAAGGCAGAAGCGACTCTCATCGCTGAAGACGACACGTCTCCATTCGTCCCTCCATTCACGCCTGTCGCGACACCACTGGAGGCGGGCTGCACGATGTTGGGGCGTGAGCGGAAGACGGCCTAACGGTGTGCGGGACCGTAGCCCAGCTTCATGGAGACGGTTGCGAATGGTCCTCGCCGATACCCCAGGAGCAACAGTGTCCCTAATTTGCTGGGAAGTGGCGGTGCGGTCCCCTACAGCACTTTGTAGGATCCTACGGTCTTGGCGTGCATCCGTGCGTCGCTGCGGTCCGGTCCCAGGTCGACGGGCACGTGCACCTTCCGCCGACCACTGGCGACAACATCGATGTACTGTGGAGACCTCACGCCCCACGTGTTGAGCAATTCGGCGGTACGTCCACCCCGCCTCCCGCATGCCCACTATACACCCTCGCTCAAAGTCCGTCAACTGCACATACGGTTCACGTCCACGCTGTCGCGGCATGCTACCAGTGTTAAAGACTGCGATGGAGCTCCGTATGCCACGGCAAACTGGCTGACACTGACGTCGGCGGTGCACAAATGCTGCGCAGCTAGCGCCATTCGACGGCCAACACCGCGGTTCCTGGTGTGTCCGCTGTGCCGTGCGTGTGATCATTGCTTGTACAGCCCTCTCGCAGTGTCCGGAGCAAGTATGGTGGGTCTGACACATCGGTGTCAATGTGTTCTTTTTTCCATTTCCAGGAGTGTAGGAATATTAAAAAGGGTAGGAAGATTTTTGCGTTTAGAAAAAGTGACAAAAAGCAGATTTCAGAGTACCTGTTGGCTCAACACAAAAGTTTTGTCTCAAGTACAGATAGTGTTGAGGATCAGTGGACAAAGTTCAAAACCGTTGTACATAATGCGTTAGATGAGTATGTGCCAAGCAAGATCGTAAGAGATGGAAAAGAGCCACCGTGGTGCAACAACCTAGTTAGAAAACTGCTGCGGAAGCAAAGGGCACTTCACAGCAAACATAAACATAGCCAAAGCCTTGCAGACAAACAAAAATTACGCGAAGCGAAATGTAGTGTGAGGAGGGCTATGCGAGAGGCGTTCAATGAATTCGAAAGTAAAGTTCTATGTACTGACTTGGCAGAAAATCCTAACAAATTTTGGTCTTATGTTAAAGCGGTAGGTGGATCAAAACAAAATGTCCAGACACTCTGTGACCAAAATGGTACTGAAACAGAGGATGACAGACTAAAGGCCGAAATACTAAATGTCTTTTTCCAAAGTTATTTCACAGAGGAGGATTGCACTGTAGTTCCTTCTCTGGATTGTCGCACAGATGACAAAATGGTAGATATCGAAATAGACGACAGAGGGATAGAGAAACAATTAAAATCGCTCAAAAGAGAAAAGGCCTCTGGACCTGATGGGATACCAGTTCAATTTTACACAGACTACGCGAAGGAACTTGCCCCCCTTATTGCAGCGGTGTACCGTAGGTCTCTAGAAGAGCGTAGCGTTCCAAAGGATTGGAAAAGGACACAGGTCATCCCCGTTTTCAAGAAGGGACGTCGAACAGATGTGCAGAACTATAGACCTATATCTCTAAGTCGATCAGTTGTAGAATTTTGGAACACGTAATGTGTTCGAGTATAATGACTTTTCTGGAGACTAGAAATCTACTCTGTAGGAATCAGCATGGGTTTCGAAAAAGACGGTCATGTGAAACCCAGCTCGCGCTATTCGTCCACGAGACTCAGAGGGCCATAGACACGGGTTCACAGGTAGATGCTGTGTTTCTTGACTTCCGCAAGGCGTTCGATACATTTCCCCACAGTCGTTTAATGAACAAAGTAAGAGCATGTGGACTATCAGACCAATTGTGTGATTGGATTGAGGAGTTCCTAGATAACAGGACGCAGCATGTCATTCTCAATGGAGAGAAGTCCTCCGAAGTAAGAGTGATTTCAGGTGTGCCGCAGGGGAGTGTCATAGGACCGTTGCTATTCACAATATACATAAATGACCTGGTGGATTACATCGGAAGTTCACTGAGGCTTTTTGCAGATGATGCTGTGGTGTATCGAGAGGTTGTAACAATGGAAAATTGTACTGAAATGCAGGAGGATCTGCAGCGAATTGACGCATGGTGCAGGGAATGGCAATTGAATCTCAATGTAGACAAGTGTAATGTGCTGCGGATACACAGAAAGATAGATCCTTTATCATTTAGCTACAAAATAGCAGGTCAGCAACTGGAAGCAGTTAATACCATAAATTATCTGGGAGTACGCATCAGGAGTGATTTAAAATGGAATGATCATATAATGTTGATCATCGGTAAAGCAGATGCCAGACTGAGATTCATTGGAAGAATCCTAAGGAAATGCAATCCGAAAACAAAGGAAGTAGGTTACAGTACGCTTGTTCGCCCACTGCTTGAATACTGCTCAGCAGTGTGGGATCCGTACCAGATAGGGTTGATAGAAGATATAGAGAAGATCCATCGGAGAGCAGCGCGCTTCGTTACAGGATCATTTAGTAATCGCGAAAGCGTTACGGAGATGATAAAAAAACTCCAGTGGAAGAATCTGCACGAGAGACGCTCAGTAGCTCAGTACGGGCTTTTGTCAAAGTTTCGAGAACATACCTTCACTGAAGAGTCAAGCAGTATATTGCTCCCTCCTACGTATATCTCGCGAAGAGACCAAGAGGATAAAATCAGAGAGATTAGAGCCCACACAGAGGCATACCGACAATCCTTCTTTCCACAAACAATACGAGACTGGAATAGAAGGGAGAACTGATAGAGGTACTCAAGGTACCCTTCGCCACACACCGTCAGGTGGCTTGCGGAGTACGAATGTAGATGTAGATGAACTCAAATGAATGGTATGTATCGATTAGATGAAGTGCATCATTAGACAAATGTTGTAGAAATTGACAGTTATGAATTGTGGCATCAAAGATTGGGATATTTCAATCGTGTAAGCATGCATTTATTAAAGAAAAAATGGCTGATGGACTGAACTGGACGGACGTCAATTTAGATGCGTGTATTCCCTGCATAAAAGGTAAACAGTCTCGACAACCTTTTCCTAAAACATCAGGTAGAAGAGCAAAAGATCTACTTGACAATGTGCATTCCGATATTTGTGGACCAATGAGCATGGCTTCGTGGGGAGGATCACAATATCTTCTCACTTTTACTGATGATCTGTCAAGAAAATCTTAATACTTCGAACAGACAATGGAAATGAGTAGTCAATCGGCACATGAAGTTATTTTTAAAGACGAATGGAATTAAACATGAAACAACAACTCCTTACATGCCAGAACAGAATGGTGTTGCAGAACGCTTAAATCGGACAATCATTGAAATAGCAAGATCAATGTTAACAGATGCAGGTCTAAGTAGACAATTTTGGGCTAAAGCTGTAAACACAGCAATTTATTTTAAGAATCGATCTCCAACAAAAGCTGTTAGGAATGTCACTCGTCGGATAAATCTGAGTCATTTACGAATCTTTGGATGTCAAGCATTTGTACACCAAAAGAAAAAAGGACGAAATTAGAAGACAAATCTAAGGAACTTATCTTTGTTGGATATTGCGAAGATTCTAAAGCATATCGTCTGATTGATCGAAATTCACCAAAGATAATTGTGAAATCTCGTGATGTGCAATTCATCGAAAACTCAAAGTGCACTTGTGGAAACAGTATTTCAAACAGTAACCCAATTGACAATACTCGTATAGACAGTTGTCAACTAGCGCCATCATCTAACATCATTGAAGAGGCAACTGAATTGACACAACCTGCTGAATTTGACAGAAAAGCAGTTTATCTTGAATTAGCACAAAGCAACACTGAGAAAATAATAAATAGCAATGTACATAGTCACATGGAAGTTGTGCAGCCAGAAATGTAACCAATACATCACGTGAAAGAAAACCAAATACTAAATATTTTTATGATGATTTTGCTTGTCTTGCTTGTATTTATGAAGCAAATTCGAATCAAGAAGCAATGAATTGTGATGACTGTGAAAAATGGAAGGAAGCCTTAGATAATGAATATTAATCTTTACTTGAAAATGAAACATGGATTTTGACTGATTTACCACCAGGCAGGAAGGTAATTAGTTCGAAATAGGTGTTCAAGGTGAAAGAAACGTCAGATGGTGACATTGAACGTTATAAAGCTCGTTTTGTAGCGAAAGGTAATTCCCAAATACTAGGAATAGACTCTGATCAAACGTTCTCGTCTGTTGTTCGTCATTCTTCACTTTGCATCCTGTTAGATTTATCAGCTGGATTTGACCTTGACATTGAACATATGGATGTTCAAACTGCGTTCCTATATGGTGATCTCGATGAAGAAGTTTACATTCGTCAACCTGAAGGCTATGTGAAGAAGGGGGAGGAATTGAGAAACAAAATATACTCATTATAGCTGTTTATGTAGACGACTTGATCATTTTCTCTAATAGAAATAATAAATGGAAGAAAGAATTGAAGAAAGGATTAATGAATCACTTTAAGATGAGCGATCTTAGTGAACTTAGTTGGTGTCTTGGCATGAGAATAAAACAAAACAGGAAACAAGGGACGATTAGTATTGATCAAAGCAAATATGCAGCAAACATACTCAAGAAATTTGGTATGGAACATTGTAACCCAGTTGCATATCCATTTGAACTTGGTTCAAAGCTGCAAAAATGTGAAAATAAATTGACAGATGAGGAAAACCTTGTGTTACATCGTACTCCTTATCAGCAAACCTGTATTTAGCTCAAAGTGCAAGACCGGACATTACATATGCTGTGGGGGTTCTAAGCAAATTCAATTCTAATTATCGGAAAATCCACTGGGAAGCGGTGAAATGAATTATGCAATACATTAAAGGCACAGTCAATGTAGGACTAATTTACTGAAAAAGTGGAACAACTGAAATTGAAGGTTTCTGTGACGCTGATTATGCATCAGACCTCCATCAACGGCTATCTACGACCGGCTATATCTTCAAGTTAGCTGGGACAGCAGTTTCCTGGACTTCAAAACGACAACGAACCGTGGCTCTATCAACTACAGAAGCTGAGTATATGGCTCTATCAGCAGCAGCGCAAGAAACGGCATACCTTCAAGGATTGCTTCGTGAATTGTGTGTTACGCATAGTGAAAAACCAGTAAGTGTATGCTGTGATAATAGAGGTGCCATTGCACTGAGTCACAATGGTATGCATCACGCTCGAACAAAACACATTGACGTGAGCACCACTATATTCGTGATTTAATTAAAACAGGAAAATTCAGTGTGAAACCTGTAAGTACCGTTAAGCAGCAAGCTGATTTTTTGACAAAGGCACTGCCTAAAGGTAAACATCTGTGGTGCTGTCAAGCTGTGGGACTTTCAGAGTTCACGAATTGACATCTTGAGAACTTGTGGGGGTGTTGGAAACAATCATATTTTACTCTTTGATGTGTTATATGTATGGTAGATTATAGTTTTCTCTTTGATCTTCGTTATGTAACATCGCTGAATAAATAGTCTATGGTGTATTGTGTATTTGATTAAAAGGTCAACTTTATAATCTCACAGAGGACTAATTAGAGTCAATATCTAATAACTATACTCCATACAGGTTTCATTTTGTTATTGGAGTTATTTATATAACAGTCATTTGCCATTACTTTATCTTCTTTGATCTCTTTTTAGGTATCATTTTATAATTCTTGAAATATGCAATGAATTCATTGGATACTAAGGAAAACTTGGAGATCTCATATAATCTTCGCTTTTCAGTGCACGACTTTTTTATATCTGTTAACAACCAGCAATTTTTTCTGTTAAGTCTACTACACTTGATTTTCTGATTTTTAACTGGAAATTACATGTTAAAATAATGTGTCAATATATCCATAAATACGTATGTTAACTGCTCATCTGTGTTTTCGCATCTGTACATTTCAATCCATGTTTCCTTATTTAGTAAATTCCTACTAAAGTATTCAATGTTTTGATGGTTAAAGGCTCTTCCTATTTTATTGTTTCTGTTAATTTAATGAAGTTCAGCACTGAAGATATTTCACGAAACTGTGCTAGTGGTCACTGAAACCTGTGGTGAATACACTTGTAACTCTATCAGGGGAATTTATAATTGGGAGCAGGTTGTATGTTGCACAAATAGCCATAAGATCATCTCTATCTTTTGAAACTTTGTTAAAGTCAATGTTAAAGTCTCCACATATTGTAACTGTTTTGTGTAGATCTCTGATACTGCCAAGACTACCCTCAAGTTGGTGAAAGAATATTTTTTATGATTGAATCTGGACTTCTGTAAAGGCAAATGATGATTATTTTTATTGAGGTTAGTTCCACAGCACACATTTCAAAATCACCTTCTTTTCCTAACTTTCCGAGAGATATTAAGCAGCAATAGCTGATACTGTTTTTCACAAATATACATGTTCCTCCATGTGTAGTTATGTCATAACATAACCCTGTATACTTGTGATTGCTAACATCTCATCAGTTAGCCAATGTTTACTAAAACACATTACAGTTACTTCTTTTAATTGATCTGACAGTAATACTTCTAGCTCATTAATTTTGTTTTGGAATGATTGCAAATTTTGATGGACAATTATAAACTTTGGGTTCTGCTTAGAATATCTGATTTATCACTTACCCTTATTTGTCTCTGCCTTCCTTTCATTTTAATGTGAAGAACACTTCTGGGATGATCTATGGAGGTGCTGTCTTCATCTGTGGCCAGTAAAAATCCTCACTTCAGTAGTTGGATATGTTGTCACACTTGCTGTTTGTTTGCTCTCTGGTCCTGACTCTGTTGTTTTACCTGCTACCACTGTTCTTATAACTTCTTTCTGAACACTTCCCACTATAATCTATTCTTTTTGTTCTAGTACTGCTGTAGCAGGATTTATTTGTAGGGAAGTTATTTTGAACATCTCCTTTACAGTTGGCAGTGAAATTTTGTCATATTTCTGAATGTCATAAAAAGCAAATTTCACTGAGGCTTTGATTTTCTGGCTGAGTTGTGGTTTGCCACATTAATTAAGATGCATTCCGTGTGTTGTGAAATGCTTTCTTTCTAAATCACCAACAGGGAGAAAAAAAGCATTTGAAGTGATCTTGCAGATCTTTCTGTAACTCCTGTTTGCTTTTTGAACCTCTTTATTTACACAAGAAGATTCTGTAAGATCATGCCTGTGAGGTATACCAAACACAATCGCTTTTTGGTCACCTAATGTACATAGTGCATCTCTTAAGATTCTGTTTGCTACTTTTAGTTCATTTCTATACACTTCATTTGAGCCACCTAAAATTATAATACACTGATTTTGCGACACTCAACTACTGATTCTACAGTCTTTTAGAACTTCTTGGAAGCCTGCTCCATGTTTCACAACGCTTCTAACATATATTGGTGATAATGAAGAATTTGTGCAAGTCCACTGCTGTGGCTGTCAGCAAGCAAAATTGCACCAATACAGGTATTTTTTGTGTCACTTTGTTTACATTCTCGCGTTAGCCGTATTTTACTGACGTATTGCTCATTTTACTTTTTGTTCCTGGAGATTCAGATCGATGCACTTCGTCACTGGTGGTAAACCCATGACTTTGTTCTGCATCCATAATAACATGTTGAAATCGATTTCTTAAAGGAACCTTAAATTCCTTTGAAATAGTTTAGATTTTGGACACGTATTTGGGTCTGAAACTGACAGAGTTCTTCGTATGGTGGTTCGGATAGACTTTTAACGATGCTCTCCGCCAGCAGGAAATGTCCTCGAGTGGCTTTCAGTTCTTTCTGCAATGTTTCCAGTACTTTAAGTTCACGGTTTGCATGGCACATTTCAGATGCGGCTAAACGACCGTTACACTTTGTTCCACAAACACACAACATGTTTTCATGGTCTACTTTCGCGAAGCAATGCGATTGACACACCTATGCATCACTGAACATATTCTAACACCACTTGATACGTTCTTGTCGCATAATATACACTTTATAGAAGCTAAATACTCGCGATTTACGGTGCGACTTCTTATTACGTCTACACGCGTCGTCGCAGGTTCGAATCCTGCCTCAGGAATGGATGTGTGTGATGTCCTTAGATTAGTTAGGTTTAAATAGTTCTAAGTTCTAGGGGACTGATGACCTCAGATGTTAAGTCCCATACTGCTCAAAGACAATTTTTACACATGTCATCTTTAATGGTTATTGTGGGACCACCTCATTTGTGCTGTACGCACCATGGATCCTTAGTCAAGAAACCTATTGCAGCTGGCCACAGCACTGGAGTTGGCATGGCTTCACGTCCCTGTCGGTAACTTCCAGTACCTCAGTGACTCTTTTCCTGCATGGTTGCAGTCCGCACTGCAAAATGTAATTATTCAGGCTTTTGACAGTTGGTTACATTAATGACACTGGAAAATGTAAAAACAATAACAACAGTACTTTCACTGGGCAAATAAAACCAAGTACAGCTCAGGACAGGTCAACTACAGCAATGGTAAGGATAAAAAAGGGGCATATATCTATATTTAACTGGAAAATATAGTTTATAATTTATAATCTACAGGGTGATTCAAAAAGAATACCACAACTTTAAAAATGTGTATTTAATGAAAGAAACATAATATAACCTTCTGTTATACATCATTACAAAGAGTATTTAAAAAGGTTTTTTTCACTCAAAAACAATTTCAGAGATGTTCAATATGGCCCCCTCCAGACACTCGAGCAATATTAACCCGATACTCCAACTCGTTCCACACTCTCTGTAGCATATCAGGCGTAACAGTTTCGATAGCTGCTGTTATTTCTCGTTTCAAATCATCAATGGTGGCTGGGAGACGTGGCCGAAACACCATATCCTTAACATACCCCCATAAGAAAAAATCGCAGGGGGTAAGATCAGGCCAGTGATGAAGTGCTCTGTCACGGGCTGCCTGGCGGCCGATCCATCGCCTCGGATAGTTGACGTTAAGGTAGTTACGGACAGATAAGTGCCAATGTGGTGGCGCTCCATCCTGCTGAAATATGAATTGTTGTGCTTCTTGTTCGAGCTGAGGGAACAGCCAATTCTCTAACATCTCCAGATACTGTAGTCCAGTTACAGTAGCACCTTCGAAGAAAAAGGGACCAAAAACTTTATTGGCTGAAATGGCACAGAAAACGTTCACCTTAGGCGAGTCACGTTCATACTGAGTTGTTTCCCGCGGATTCTCAGTGCCCCATATCGTCGATTCACTTCTGCCGTACTCAATAACACAAAAAGGTTTATGTTGAGCGGTCGCCATCTTAGCATCAACTGACTAGTCAACAGCGCCTCAAGCGAACTAATGTACAACTAAATGAAACTTTATAGCTCCCTTAATTCGCCGACAGATAGTGCTTAGCTCTGCCTTTTGTCGTTGCAGAGTTTTAAATTCCTAAAGTTGTGGTATTCTTTTTGAATCACCCTGTAAATAAAATTTCCATTCAGACGTGTCCCTAACATGCACATATTGTAGATGACAGGCTGTATTAATATAGTCTAGTGGAGAGCTAATTTCTATTAACAGAAACAGGGAAAACATAATGCAAAAAAGGTAAAGTACATATGCAAATTAAACAACGACAAAGTGGAATCTGATGTCAGCATATTCCTGAGCTACATATAATGTGTATGTATATATTACAGTGCAGATGGACGGTTAGGTAAGGTACACCTTCCCTTGTGCATGTACATCATCATTAAAATGATCAGTGAAAGTTTACTATAAGTTGAAAAAAAAAGAAACCATTCAATAGTGAAGGTGTACCATCACTGGCTCAGTTACTGAATGATTATGAACGGAGTGACCGGCAATGGTACCAGGCATCAGCATGAATGTAATTGTCGTCAG
Organism: Schistocerca cancellata; assembly: GCF_023864275.1. Classification (NCBI taxonomy): domain Eukaryota; kingdom Metazoa; phylum Arthropoda; class Insecta; order Orthoptera; family Acrididae; genus Schistocerca; species Schistocerca cancellata. Next base: position 217,124,832 of record NC_064629.1, on the reverse strand, counting down.
TTCGTTATTGTTCTGTTATACAGCAGTGCAGCTATGGTTGACAGCAGTGCAGCTATGGTTGAATCATTGAAGTTCTATAGCCATCTTTGAGTGGAACAGGGAAATCCCAATTATATCTTCACTGAAGTAGAAATGTATGAGTCATTTATTAGCGAGGTTAACTGACTAAAATCCGGTCGAAAGAGGAACGTCAGCGACTACAAGTTTTTGAAGAGATATGGAGCACTCAAGGTGAATGAAATAACGAAATTAATACAACCTGCTACTGAAGAAGGCAAGAGTAAGTACTGTGTTGACGCTGAAGAACTGTATGATATTCTGCATGATGCTCATGTAACAACTGGCCATGACGGACATGACCAAATGATGATTAAAGTTAAAGAATAATTATATAACTTATAAGTATGTCCAAATTTATCTTAGCTTATTCGAGCCTTGTTTACAAAAACAAAAAAGTCAGAAGAAAGGAATAATAGTGAAGTTCATGCTGTTCGAAGAGTTAAATTCCAGATGTCTAGTTGATCTCATCAACTTCCAGTCACTACCCGATGGAGACTATAAATTCGTAATGATTTACCAGGACCCTCTCACAAAATTCGTTGATCTCAGGCCACTAAAGTTCAAAACAGATGAAGAGGCATGTGATAACATTACTTACGTTTTTATGTTGTAAGGTGCTCCCTCAGTGTTGCAGTCTGGTGGTAATGGTCAAGAGTTCATTAAAAAAATAATGAGCAGCTTAACTGAACTATGGCCCAATCTTTATTGTTATGTTATAGAGCAGTGCAGCTATGATTGACAGCAGTGCAGCTGTGGTTGAATCATTGAAGTTCTATAGCCATCTTTGAGTGGAACAGGGAAATCCCAATTATATCTTCACTGAAGTAGAAATGTATGAGTTATTTATTAGCGAGGTTAACTGACTAAAATCCGACAAAGATAAAGCCAAGGCAGCACAGAGTGAGTAATCAATACATAGAAAATAAGTCAAGAGCATTGATGGAGAAGGAATCGCAACACAAAAAAATTGTGGAGTATTGAAATTTTGGGAATATGTTTGTCTAGATAACATACACTCCTGGAAATTGAAATAAGAACACCGTGAATTCATTGTCCCAGGAAGGGGAAACTTTATTGACACATTCCTGGGGTCAGATACATCACATGATCACACTGACAGAACCACAGGCACATAGACACAGGCAACAGAGCATGCACAATGTCGGCACTAGTACAGTGTATATCCACCTTTCGCAGCAATGCAGGCTGCTATTCTCCCATGGAGACGATCGTAGAGATGCTGGATGTAGTCCTGTGGAACGGCTTGCCATGCCATTTCCACCTGGCGCCTCAGTTGGACCAGCGTTCGTGCTGGACGTGCAGACCGCGTGGTACGACGCTTCATCCAGTCCCAAACATGCTCAATGGGGGACAGATCCGGAGATCTTGCTGGCCAGGGTAGTTGACTTACACCTTCTAGAGCACGTTGGGTGGCACGGGATACATGCGGACGTGCATTGTCCTGTTGGAACAGCAAGTTCCCTTGCCGGTCTAGGAATGGTAGAACGATGGGTTCGGTGACGGTTTGGATGTACCGTGCACTATTCAGTGTCCCCTCGACGATCACCAGTGGTGTACGGCCAGTGTAGGAGATCGCTCCCCACACCATGATGCCGGGTGTTGGCCCTGTGTGCCTCGGTCATATGCAGTCCTGATTGTGGCGCTCACCTGCACGGCGCCAAACACGCATACCACCATCATTGGCACCAAGGCAGAAGCGACTCTCATCGCTGAAGACGACACGTCTCCATTCGTCCCTCCATTCACGCCTGTCGCGACACCACTGGAGGCGGGCTGCACGATGTTGGGGCGTGAGCGGAAGACGGCCTAACGGTGTGCGGGACCGTAGCCCAGCTTCATGGAGACGGTTGCGAATGGTCCTCGCCGATACCCCAGGAGCAACAGTGTCCCTAATTTGCTGGGAAGTGGCGGTGCGGTCCCCTACGGCACTGCGTAGGATCCTACGGTCTTGGCGTGCATCCGTGCGCCGCTGCGGTCCGGTCCCAGGTCGACGGGCACGTGCACCTTCCGCCGACCACTGGCGACAACATCGATGTACTGTGGAGACCTCACGCCCCACGTGTTGAGCAATTCGGCGGTACGTCCACCCCGCCTCCCGCATGCCCACTATACGCCCTCGCTCAAAGTCCGTCAACTGCACATACAGTTCACGTCCACGCTGTCGCGGCATGCTACCAGTGTTAAAGACTGCGATGGAGCTCCGTATGCCACGGCAAACTGGCTGACACTGACGGCGGCGGTGCTCAAATGCTGCGCAGCTAGCGCCATTCGACGGCCAACACCGTGGTTCATGGTGTGTCCGCTGTGCCGTGCGTGTGATCATTGCTTGTACAGCCCTCTCGCAGTGTCCGGAGCAAGTATGGTGGGTCTGACACACCGGTGTCAATGTGTTCTTTTTTCCATTTCCAGGAGTGTATTTAAACGATTAACATTGCAAGTTCACAGACACCCTGTAGAGCACGTTGGGTTACAACAGTGGTATGTGCGCTAGCTTTATCCTGCTGGAAAACACTCCCTGGAATGACAGCACAAGTCGAATCAGAAGAATGACATACAAATTTGTGGTATAACCAGAAGAGTGCTCCTGCTGTCATACAAAATCGCACCCTAGACAATAACGCCAGCGGTAGGTACAGTGCATCTAGCATCTAGCACAAAGACAGGTTGGTTGCAGGGCATCACATGGCGTCCTTCGAATCAACACATTAACATCACCCTCACCGAGGTAGAACAAACTTTCAAAAAAAAGCACAACAGACCTCCATCCTGCCCTCCAATCACCTCTCGCTTGACACCACTGAAGACGCAAATGACGGTCGTTCTGGGTCAGTGGAATACATGCTACGCTGCGTCCGGCTTGGATCTGTCCTTGAAGCAAAAGATTTGTAACCATTCGTTGTGTCACTGTGGTACAGCTGCTACTCAGATTGCTGCTGCAGATGCAGTACGACGCCCCAGAGCCACATGCCGAACATGATGGTCTTCCCTCTCGGTAATGCCATGTGGTCGTCCAGAGCCCAGTCTTCTTGCGAACAAACATTCTCATGTCCACCGCTGCCAGCAATCATGTACAGTGGCTACATGCCTGCCAAGTCTTTGTGCTGTATCGTAGAAGGAACGTTCGGCTCCTCATGGACCTATTACACGACCTCGTTCAAATTCAGTGATGTGTTGATAATGGCGTCTTTGTCGCCTTAAAGGCACTCTTGACTAACATCAACACTCCACGTCCAGTCTCAAAGGTAACTAACACTCACGACTGTTAGAGCGTGTATTTAAAGCAAACTCAATATACGTTCTCACAGCGGCACTACTACTTAAAGCAAACACAATTTACATCCTCATCGTGGCGCCACTAGCGCCACGCTTATGCAACGTGTGTACCAATTTTAGTTTATGTCACACAACTCTTTCTTCGTGTTGCAATTTTTCACTGACCTTAAAAATATAGTTAATCCAGTGAGTGTTAGCAGTAAGAAAGAGACTGAAATGCGGGATATTAGCCGAGCGGTCTGAGGCGCTGCAGTCTTGGACTGTGCGGCTGGTCCCGGCGGAGGTTCGAGTCCTCCCTCTGGCATGGGTGTGTGTGTTTGTCCTTAGGATAATTTAGTTTAAGTGGTGTGTAAGCTTTGGGACTGATGACCTTAGCAGTTATGTCCCATAAGATTTCACACACATTTGAACACACATTTTTGATAATGATCATAACAAGTCTCCAGTAGAAGAGAATAACATACCACCAGGAACAATGTCTGAGAACACAGAGAAAGAACGTGTTCCAGACAGTAATGCATACTGCCTGACTGATTTAGACTAGTCAGCTCGTACTATTAAGAAACACAGAATGGAAGCTCACGAGTGCTTAGAAGAGCAATCACAAAGGATACAGCAGTGCTCAGATCATCGTTTGCACGAGTGGAAAAGAAATGTACAGTAAGAGTTCCAGTGTCCGATCTCTATTGAGGAAGAGGAGATACAAAGTCGATCTTGTGTGTCATGACTTCTACTGAATCGCGAGGATAGATGGTGTGCTGAATCAGCTTTACGCTAGGTAATAAATCGATCGTTTTTTAATATTTCGAGAAGGGACGATACAATTTATGACTGCGACAAAATTTTGTTTTAAGTCCTAGCTGAGTACTAGCCCTCTTAGAATAATCTCAGAGGTAGAAGTTTCAGCAGAGAAAACTGTTGCCCTGAGGATACCTGCAACGTCTCAGTCGACAGGAAACAGCCAGGGAGATTCTTCAAATGCAGCTGCTAGCAGAAATTCAGACTCTGCTTTGCTTTTTCAAAAATAAAAAATGTGACATGCAACTCTAAGTGCAAGTGGCCCTGTGGCCCTGTGGCAATAAATGAATTTCATATAGTATACTATGTTTTCAAACTGCAGCTCATAAAACGCAACTTTCGAAATATGACTGTGTTTTGTTATTGTAGCACCATGAATTTTATTTAATAAGATTATGTTTTGAAATTGCAGCTCATGAAACGGAACTTTCGAAAAACAAATATGTTTTGTTATTATAACCAAGGTTCACATTACTGACCTCTTTGCAGTGAAGGTACAGCTCCACTAGCAACGGTGTTGTTGGAAATTTATGATTACCTCTTCATAAAATGATGTACATGGATGTGAATGCACTGTACGCTTTATTTTCACCAGTAACACACATTAACTGAACCCTTGTGTAAACTTCACAGTACAATGGAAGGACAGAACCAAACACTACCGTCAAAGAACGAAAGTACAAAGTTAACATACACTTTTACAAAAAAAAGTCTCAAACATTTATGCTCACACTGTTTCGACTTGTGTTGGTCATATTGTCTGACGTCACCATATCAGCCCACCTCACTTCTGTGTTTTGAAGGGTGGAGCTCAAGAAAATAAATTTCTTTGGTTTTAATCGAGGCACTTCACATAATGTGGCTGACATCTGTGAGAAAAACCCTGAGGTCCCTGATTGTGTAGAAATAGACAATAAATCTGCCTACCAGCCTGCGAAAAAGTAACTGGTGGATTTGCAAGATGCGAAGGGGGGGGGGGGGGGGGTGAGACTGAGACTGACCTAGGCACTTGGGCATCGATGGGGTAACTGTAGAACCCCGAATACTCTCCTGTATAAGGCAGCTTCAGTCGGTAGATCGACACAGTATCTCAATATCCGTTTACATCCAGTAAAAAGGTCTTGTCTGAACGGTGTAACACTTTAATAGGCCTTTTTATAATGGGGAGGGCAGAATCCTGACAGACCCCTCTCTCAGCGAGACAGAAGGGAATGTACATAAATCGTTCCAAAAGGAAATAGGTTTTATACCACGGCGTGTGGGGTTCTGTGGCGAAAGGAATTGTATATGGGATTGCAGCTTACATAAGTTGAGTTCAAAATCTCGAACTGAAGATCAGGAGGACCAGGAAAAACTTCACCTGGGACCCTCAACGTCTCTCTGTAGACAAGGTGGGTTGTAGAGCACCCAATATCCTCTTTTAGAGTTGTGTGAAACCCTAGAAGAACCGCAGGTAAGGCATCAGGCCAAGAAACAGAATACCATGTCAGGGCCACTATCAAAGTAGGCACTCTGTCATCCTTGTACTCATGGGATGGTAGCTCATGGTATGAATATGACTACACCCACACAGACGCACAATCTAGTCAAACAAAAGGCACTAAATTGCCCACCTCTATCAGTAATAACAATCTGAGGGATGCCAAATAGTGAAAACCAAGAAGAAATCAGAGCTTGGCCGATGGAGGAAGCAGAAACGTCTGTGACTGTATCAGCCTCAGGCCATCCTGTGAATCTGTCTGTTATTATCAGTAGGTCGCAGAAAGCATGAGAGGGCAGAAGGGGACCAACAACATCAATTAGGATGTGTTAAAATATTCCTGAAGGGGAGGTGAAAGAAGAGATTGGAACAGAAACATGGCGATCAAGTTTCCAAGATTGACGTTTGTGACAACAGTTCGTCCACTGCCAATAATTCCTTTGCAGCCCGGTCCAAACGACCTTATCAACCACTAATTTAGCGTTAGCTTTGATGCCCAGGTGAGACAAGTTGTGAGAAATGTCAAAAATGGGGCGGCGCCTTTTAACCAGAATAAGGGGGTGAACCTTATTTTAGGACATGTCACACCATATCTTTTGGCGAGAATCTGCCAGAGGAAGGAGTTCAAGATTCAAATCAGTTGATGATGGATTCTGCTGCCATTGACGAAGTGCAGGATCCAAATCTTGATCAATAAAGAGGACATCCCAATCAATGGCTGCAATCGATGAGCAATCCTGAGACCAACAACCTGTGATGACGATATCCTGGATGGAGACGTGCCGGATTTCAGTTGTAAACTGTGCAATGAAATCTACCTGCTGACACTGATGTGGGGAGTTGAACTCTGTGACTCTGTGAAACATGGACATCAGGGCTTGTGATCCATGAGCACAGTAAAAGAGTGTCTCTCAAGCTATTACTAGAAATGCTTGGTGGTCAAGTAGATAGCCAACAGCTAACTATCAAAGGCGCTCCAATGTTGCTGTTGTAGGGACAGGCATTTTACGAAAAATGCCAGAAGCTGCAAGGAAGACGAAACACATTGCTGCAAAACAGCAGCGGTGACTCTCTGGCTGCATCTACGATTAAAGTGATGTGTGTTGTTGCAGCAGGACATGAGAGTAATTTGGTGTTAGCAAGTGTAGTCTTCAGGGGTTGAAAGCAGTTTTCCTTATGTGTATAAGAAAAAATATTCACCTGTATACTACAAACAGCTCAATACTTGACCATGAAACTAGAGCCAGTCACTGTTTATACCTCAACAGGAAAAACAAACAAAAATCACAGAATGGCATGCCATATAATGGCCTAAAACTATATAATAGATTTCCACAGGAAATTAAATGTGTAAATGAAATTCATACCTTCAACAAAAAGCTAAAACATATTTACTAAGAACAGTTGTTATTCTATGAATGAGTATTTAAAATAATTATAAATAGCTACTTAACATTCATAAATATATTAAGTGACACTATATTATTATTATTATTATTATGTTATTATAAGACCAATGATAAGAACTGAAAAAATTGTAAGAATCCATATATATTTATTTAATAAGAAATGCTATACTAACAACTGACAACACACATACAATTTGTATTGTTCTATGGATGAATAAATATATCATTCAATCGATAAATAATGTTTTATGAATTCTCAAGTTCAGTATCAACATTAAATTTTGAAATACTGGGAAGGAACACAGTGTGGAGCAGTGAACACCATGTGCAACAGATAAGCATAGTCTAGTCACATTAATGTGAGCACCACCTACGTTTGGTGTCAATGTACAATAACCATTCACAGGAGGCAGGTTGCAGTACTGTCAGTGAAGAGTGTTACGGGTGCAGAAAACATTGTAGTCATTGTTGTATTATGGAAATGGAGCGATTTGTCTGCTTATAGCAACTGTGGCGCAATACAGGCCATAGATGACATGGTTGCACAACGGCTGCAGAGATGTGTATGGGCTAATATACGTGCAGCTGTTGAACAACTGACACCGAGATAAACCAAGAGCTATCAACAGTGTCTCTTTCAATGACCATTCAGTGAATGTGGCTGCATATGAGCCTCTGCAGCAGGTGCCTGGTTGATGCACCCATGTAGAATCTGCATGCCAGTACAGCAGTTGGCTGTCCACCGTGTGGCAGCAGGTGGCCTTTTCAGATGAATTATGTTTTATGCTCCATCAAAGTGTGGCCGTTGGCATGTATGGCATAAAACGTCTAAAAGCAAACACACTACAACAATCGTCAGAAGGGGGGATCATTTGTAGGAAATATTTGGTGGTATTCTGTGTGTGATCTCATCATTCTGGAGCAACACAAGTAAGCATCAATCCTTGGGGACCATGTCCACGCCTACATACAGTTTTTTTCTCCTCACCACTATGGTATCTACCAGCAGGACAATGCAAAGTGTCACACAGGTCGCAGTGTACGTGTGTATCGTTCAAAGAGCACCAATATGAGTTTATAATACTCCCCTATCCACCAAACTTCCCAAATTAAAACCCTATCGAGAATCTATTGCAAGCTTCGACAAATATCTTTCGTTGTGGACAGCCTTGTCTTCCGAAAACCATCCTGAATGTAACTGTAGCCTAATCGATGAAGAAGTTCTGAAGTCGTGCAAGCAGTGCTGCAATGTGGCCAACATAACTGGTGGGCAGAGTGAATGGGGGGGGGGGGGTACCTCATTGATCACAGTGCCCATCTGCTGTGGTGTGTACATGGTGTCCTGAGGTAACTATACTAGACGTCACTGAAGACAGTCAGTTCGGATCTGACCTCCCTGCCTGCAGCCAGTACAGATTCTTGATTGACCGCTGTACATGATGATAGCTTGACATTCTCCTACTGACGTGCAAGATGACACGTGATCTCTGAGTTCAATCCTTATTTAGCACACCCCAATGAGAAGGGGGTACATCGTGCAGCTGGTCCACTTCTCCACAGAATAATTAAGGACCATGCCATATGGGATAAATGCGTTCATAACCATGTCTGCAGGAACTTCTAATGGAAGTTTGAATACATGTACCATTCTAACTCTGAGGCTAGCATAATCATCCACATTCCTGTCAGCGTGGTAAAAAGAATAAGAGTTAGTGAATGGACTAATGAGTTTTTTTGCGCACAGTTTTGCATGTAAGTTTAATGTATACAGTGCGGGACACTAGGATTTGGTGGATCCCTATCAGCTTCCTTGGATCTACCTTCACCACATCATGCATGAAACATTTGATTTCGAGTGCTTTTAGTCCTGCATATTGTGTGTCAGATGTGAACAGAAGGAAAGAGCCATCTTGATCTGAAGCAATCTATAGACCGCTATGCGAAGCCTCACAGATGTAAACAAATCTTGCACTAATGGAGCACAGTCAGAGTGCTATGTACGCCTGAGCAGCTACAACACCAATGGCGGACTGCCACTAGACCACGAGCAAATATAGCTTTGTAGCAACTCGTGAAGAATGACAACACCTCCTTCATACGCTTTTGCACATGGCTGGACTTAGAATTCTCAGGGATGGCTGATTATATTGGCCACTATAAGTGAACGACTCTGACTTAGTCTCTGTGGAGCCAGCCAGCTTTTATGTCTAAGACTGTACATTATAGTGGGAAAATGTATTCACATGAGACAGTCAGAGTTTTTTATAGTTTCATTTAGTAAATAACGTGAGATCAAGCCCATTCATGCTAAAAGAGCTCAAATATATCTTCTGCTGAACATTTTCGAATTTTTGTTTTTCCACTGCTTTAGTATTTTCGTAATTCATCTTTTTTTATTAAAGGAAACACAGCAATACAGGCCTACAAATGCTGAAAAACCCCCATCTTTCCAGACTTGTAACTGTAAAGAAGGTGCCAACTTTTTTCTTCCCCTCTGATGCTAGGGATATTTTCTAATGTTCCCACAGTGAAAGAACTATCATAGCAGTAAATATTGTTCCAAACTCCACCTTCACAGATGTGTGGTCAGGAAGCAGTCCAACAGTGTTAGCGCAATTTCCTCTTATGTGGTGCAAGTATTAAACACTGCAGGCTGGAAACGCTGAAAAGAAACAAAATTGTTGCAAGTTGGTTCTTTCAAAGAAAAGGACATCAAACAGCCACTATTAATAAGCTATTTGTTTAAGTAAACAGCGCCATAATTGGTTTTGAACTAATACGAGGGTCACTCCAAAAGAAATGCACACTATTTTTTTAAAGCCATCTTTTATTCTACATGTTTGAAAGTTTTACAGTGTGTAGATACATCCTTTAGGAACAATATTTTCATTTCTCGACATAATTTCCATCCCTCTCAACTGCCTTACGCCATCTTAGAACCAGCGCCTGTATACCCGCACTGTAAAATTCTGGACCAACCTGTTGGAGCCACTGTTTGGCTGCGTGCACAAGGGAGTCATCATCTTCAAACCTTGTTCCACGAAGAGAGTCTTTCAGTTTCCCAAAGAGATGATAGTCACATGAAGCCAGATCAGGACTGTAAGGCGGGTGTTTCAGTGTTGTCCTTCCGAGTTTTGTGATTGCTTCCAAGGTTTTCTGACTGACATGTGGCCGTGCATTGTCGTGCAACAGCAAAACATCCTACTTTTGTCGATGTGGTCGAACACGACTCAGTCGAGCTTGAAGTTTCTTCAGTGTCGCCCCATATGCATTAGAATTTATGGTGGTTCCATTTCGTATGATGTCCACAAGCAAAAGTCCTTTGGAATCGAAAAACACTGTAGCCATAACTTTTCCAGCGGAAGGTGTGGATTAGAATTTTTTGTTTCTTGGGTGAATTTGCGTGATGCCATTCCATTGATTGGCTCTTCATCTCTGGTGAAAAATGATGGAGCCATGTTTCATCACCTGTCACAATTCTCCCAAGAAATTCATCTTCACCGTTCTCATACTGTTCCAAAAGTTCGCTGCATACCGGTTTTCGTGTTTCTTTGTGAGCCACTGTCAACATCCTGGGAACCCACCTGGCACAAACCTCTTTTAACGACAACACTTTCAGTATTCTGCAAACACTTCCTTCCCCTATCCCAACGTAGCGTGACAATTCATTCACTGCGATGCGTCTGTCAGCAGTCACCAATTCGTTAACACTCTGCACATTGTCTGGAGTGTGTGCAGTACGAGTCCTGCCGCTGCGAGGACAATCCTCAATATTGCCGTGCCCGCTTTCATCACGTAACCTGCTTGCCCACCGTGTAACTGTACTGCGATCGACAGCAGCATCTCCATACACCTTTTTCAACCTCTTGTGGATGTTTCCCACTGTCTCGTTTCCACAGCACAGGAATTCTATGACAGCACGTTGCTTCTGAGGAGCGTCAAGTGTAGCATCCATCTTGAAGACATGCTGTGACGGCGCCACTCACGGGAACAGGTTGAACTAACTATACACTGAAAAACTTTCATACATGCAGAATGAAAACTGTATTTTTACAAAAATAGTGTGCATTTCTTTTGGAGTGACCCTCGTAGGTTCATCTTCAGACAATGTTCACAAGATGCACTTTTGAGTTTAGACAGGCTTTTTGCTCTTTATTCTTCCCTATGTTGGTCTTCTATGGTAAAAAGATGTTAGAAACGACTTATTGAAATATAACTATCCTTCGTTATGATCAAAAAACATTTAAACAGATTTAAAATTGATCTGCAAATCCCATATAATTTTTGTTGGAATGTTGTTGGCTTATATTCACGAAACACGATAGAGTACATGCAGCACTTATATAATTTATACATAATACCCCACGCACCTGCCCACCCACACCCACCCACCCACACACACACACACACACACACACACACACACACACACACACACACACATACCAAAAAGTTTTTGCCACATGGGAAATGTACACAAAGATGGCAACATCTTAAATACAACAGTGTCGAGGAAATTCTCTCTCAGACATACTACAATATATACATTGATTTTATAGTAGAAAATTTACAAAGAATAGACATCAGATTATGTGCATTTAAGATTCAGTGAGCATTAATTACAAATGAAGTCAGCAGCTGTAGCATCCAGTTTGTTAGAAAAAGTTAGTTAGTTAAATGATATTATGAGATATTGGAGAACACACTGGGAACAACATAAGTTGTGAGAAATAATTAAAAATTACAACAGCAGAAATTGTACTAACATACACTCCTGGAAATTGAAATAAGAACACCGTGAATTCATTGTCCCAGGAAGGGGAAACTTTATTGACACATTCCTGGGGTTAGATACATCACATGATCACACTGACAGAACCACAGGCACATAGACACAGGCAACAGAGCATGCACAATGTCGGCACTAGTACAGTGTATATCCACCTTTCGCAGCAATGCAGGCTGCTATTCTCCCATGGAGACGATCGTAGAGATGCTGGATGTAGTCCTGTGGAACGGCTTGCCATGCCATTTCCACCTGGCGCCTCAGTTGGACCAGCGTTCGTGCTGGACGTGCAGACCGCGTGAGACGACGCTTCATCCAGTCCCAAACATGCTCAATGGGGGACAGATCCGGAGATCTTGCTGGCCAGGGTAGTTGACTTACACCTTCTAGAGCACGTTGGGTGGCACGGGATACATGCGGACGTGCATTTTCCTGTTGGAACAGCAAGTTCCCTTGCCGGTCTAGGAATGGTAGAACGATGGGTTCGATGACGGTTTGGATGTACCGTGCACTATTCAGTGTCCCCTCGACGATCACCAGTGGTGTACGGCCAGTGTAGGAGATCGCTCCCCACACCATGATGCCGGGTGTTGGCCCTGTGTGCCTCGGTCGTATGCAGTCCTGATTGTGGCGCTCACCTGCACGGCGCCAAACACGCATACGACCATCATTGGCACCAAGGCAGAAGCGACTCTCATCGCTGAAGACGACACGTCTCCATTCGTCCCTCCATTCACGCCTGTCGCGACACCACTGGAGGCGGGCTGCACGATGTTGGGGCGGGAGCGGAAGACGGCCTAACGGTGTGCGGGACCGTAGCCCAGCTTCATGGAGACGGTTGCGAATGGTCCTCGCCGATACCCCAGGAGCAACAGTGTCCCTAATTTGCTGGGAAGTGGCGGTGCGGTCCCCTACGGCACTGCGTAGGATCCTACGGTCTTGGCGTGCATCCGTGCGTCGCTGCGGTCCGGTCCCAGGTCGACGGGCACGTGCACCTTCCGCCGACCACTGGCGACAACATCGATGTACTGTGGAGACCTCACGCCCCACGTGTTGAGCAATTCGGCGGTACGTCCACCCCGCCTCCCGCATGCCCACTATACGCCCTCGCTCAAAGTCCGTCAACTGCACATACAGTTCACGTCCACGCTGTCGCGGCATGCTACCAGTGTTAAAGACTGCGATGGAGCTCCGTATGCCACGGCAAACTGGCTGACACTGACGTCGGCGGTGCACAAATGCTGCGCAGCTAGCGCCATTCGACGGCCAACACCGCGGTTCCTGGTGTGTCCGCTGTGCCGTGCGTGTGATCATTGCTTGTACAGCCCTCTCGCAGTGTCCGGAGCAAGTATGGTGGGTCTGACACACCGGTGTCAATGTGTTCTTTTTTCCATTTCCAGGAGTGTATGATGGCTAGCTGAAAGTTTAAATGAATTTAACAGTTGTATTCATGCATGACTGAGCAGACTGCTATATTTTAATGTCATGTTTCTGTTGGCTTACTGAGTGCATGTCGTTGTCAAAAGGACAAGTATTTATTTATATTTTAAACTGGAATGTAATCGAGTGAAATTTTGTAGAAAGGCTTTGTTGGATAACTCTGTCTGTTCATTGAGGAGATGATGTGGTGATTTGCTTTTATGTACACATATTTCTATCTCTTTGAGTGGAATTATAAAGCTACCTTTCTCAGCATGACGCAATATTTTGATTTAGTTTTCAGTGCTTTTTACTTCATGTCTGTTGAGAATTGTGTGCATTGAAAATGCAGATTTTGGACTGTTATTCAAACCTATGGGAAGTAAATGTTCTTTGAACCAAATCTCGAAGCTTCTCCCACTTTGCCCTACATAAAAGGAGGGGCAGTTTTTGGCAACTGAGTTGATATATATCTGATGTTTTGTATGGGGTGCGGGGTGGTTATTCCTTAAGTTATGAATGGCTGGCTGCTGAAGTTCACCAAACCAACCTCAGACTAATACCTTATCATTCCATTCTCAAACAGCGTGTGGAAAAAACGAACATTTAAATCTTTCTGTACAAATTCTGATATCTCTTATTTTATTATGATGGACAATTCCACGTGTGTAGGTGCATGCCAACAAAATATTTTCACACTCTGAACAGAAAGTTGGCGATTGAAACTCCATGAGATGATAGTGGCACGACGAAAATGTTTTCCTTTTACTGTTTACCACCCCAATTCACATATCATATATGTGGCATTCCCTCCCATACTTTATGATAATACGAAACGAGCTGTCCTTCTTTGAACTTTTTCGATGTTTCCTATCAATCCTACACAGTGTAGTGACGGCGAATGATCACCTCATTCTGGAGTAAGCGTGTCCCGATTGAGTCTACGCTGTTTCAGAAAATATGCAGAAGCTGCAAGTGCTTCACAACACAGCCTTGCGATCGGCATTAGATGGCCTATACTTCATTAGGGTCACTAAGTTGTAGCGGAAATCCCATCTATCATCCAGTGATACAAGGCACTGGCTATCAAGTTTTATCCTTCCTGTCGTACTGGTACATCTCGAAAGCAGCACACCTAGAGCCACATGATGTATTACAGGAATGAAGCCTTGAAGTCCAGTCATGCCCTGTGGCTGCTAAGGGACTGAGACCACTTATTTCCAATTCATTATCAATTCAAATTACCACATTCAAAGCATCATTATGTCGATAATCATGAGTCACTAATCAATTACTGTCATGCTGTATCGATCAACGCCTGGGTAGTTAATGGCATACCCTGGAATGCAATGTTGAAATAAATGCCAGCTGAGAATAGATTAGATTGACGCAGGAACTGAGAGGGTAATTTTCGTTTTCTAGGAAGGATATATTTCTGAGACAAAGCTCTCACCATGAATATCTTTCTTAATGACATCATGAACATAAGCAGTTGTTTCATCACTGTGTCGACCAGCTGCTGCATTTAATTCTATTATAGCTTATTAGTAATACCGGGAGTTTGTTGACATGTAACCTTTCTTTCCTTATGGGCTACGCATTGTTCTCAAGTAATAAAATCTCGAATATTCTGGCTATAGGAAATTAAATTTAATTTTGCATTTTTCGTCATATAGGTACGATACTGTATTTAATTTTTCGAGGATTATGTCATTTTTACGAGTTTACATCATTTTTACATGTTTTGTTTAATGTCTGTTTATGAAAAAACAGTTCATGCTTTTAATGTTGCCAAGAACGAACAATGGAATTATGCATGTGCCTCCAGAAAAAACCGCAACAATGTTACTCAAGAGTATATTAGTACGTTGTGTAAGGCTACAGTTGAGCTTTCGATATACCCCTGTGAATTTCAAAATGATCCCCATTCGTTGGACTAATCACTAGTAACATCAGCCCCCGTGGGCTCTTATACATTTAATAAAAGAAGGTATCATACAGTGAATAACTAATAGAACATGGCAGCCATACCAAACATGAGGCATTGGTGTTGTTTCTGACAAAAGATAACAAATAGAGTTGTCATCTAACTATGCAATAAAACAGTAGTTCACATTAATCGCTGTTTATTATAAAGTTTCCTTATATACGAATAATAAATTATTGCAGGGTCTGTTCGACACAATAAATGCAGAGAATCAGAAAATTAACAGTTGTTAGTATGGGACAGTAATAATATAGCACTTGGATGTCGCAGCAAGGACTGGATGGTATGAATCAATGGGACTTTGCATAAATTGTTGGAAGATAAATCTGAAGTGGTCAAGCAGTAATTGTGTGAATTCGTCAGAAGAATGAAAAACTACACATGCAACCCAAGATAGCTGACTTAGTCATGAATGAACCTTCAGTCACTTGAGAAAAGTATGGGATTTGCAAAGTGTGGCTAATTATAACAACATGTCTACAGACATACAGTAATTCTCATACCTTGCTTGCCAAAGCTGTGGTTACTCACCATATTCAGTACTCGTGTAGAGCATAGCAAGCACCATAATCTGCCACAGACTTCAGTACATCAGCTCTCTATCGGTTCTCCAGATGAAATCTCTAGACCCACTATTCTTGTCACGACCCCCAGACGTTCTCCACAATGCACAAAGTCAAAGTACATTCTCCTCTGAGGCAGAGGTCTTTCTCATCTTTACAAGTCCAACCAGTTCCTATACTCCAATGGAAAAGGCTCTGCAGAATGATGGCTAATGATATTGTTGTTAGCAAGTCAAGTATGTTCCCTTCTAACAAAAGTTTTACAACATTAACCATTCTTGGATGTTTTGGTTGAGCGGAAGGCAGGCCAGCTTGGTCACTCAGTGTACCAGAAACCTACACAAACTGATCAGTACTTGAATGCGAATAGTTTCCACCACCCTGTACACAAGAAAGTTGTCCTTCACACGTTGGTTCATAGAGCCAAGATTATCTCTGACGACGACCACCTACAGTCTGAATTGCAGAACTTAAAACGTGTTTTAGGGGGAAATGGATATACCAAAAGAGACATCGCAAACTGTATTCCTGCCATACTGTGGTGCAACTAGCAGTAATTTAGGACATCTGCTGCAGAAATATGGGCTAAAACCAGTGTTCCGGCCCACCCCCAAGATACGAGATATGTTGCGCCCTGTTAAGGACGACATTGCTCTCCGAATGTCTGGTGTGTATGGTGTACCCTGTGAATGTGGCAGCATGTACATTGGACAGACAATTCGCACGGTTGTGGAGCGTTGTACAGAGCACAAGCGCCATATAAAACAAAGGGAGCTTGACAAGTCGGCCATATCGGAGCATTGCCTAGAAAACGGGCATAAGATACAGTTCGAAAATACAAAAGTGCTGGCTCATGCTTCTACATATTGGGACTACGTTATAAAGGAAGTGACCGAGATTCGCTTAAACAGAAACAATTTCAACAGAGACCAGAGATACACACTCAGCAGGGCATGGGGACGGGCATTGGACATCGAAAGAACGCAGAGACAGATGCGCGGCGCGGGAGCGGCAGTTTCAAACGTGGCGCCTCCCCTGGCGCCACCTGACGTCACCGGTGCTGCTACGAGCTGCCCGGGTCGACTTACGCACGCGCGCCACATTGCATCGATCTGATTGGCTGCTGATGATGTCATCATGCCTTTATAAGCGAGAGACTTTAACAGCCCTGGCAGTCAGTGAACTCCTGACGAAGATGGCGGAGATGGCCATCGAAAGCTCGAGCATTTTATTTGAATTGACGCGACTGGAAAACCGAGAACGTTTTATTCATTAATCTACAAGCAATTTGTAGCAAATCGGCGTTTGTGATTTAGTTACTGTAACAGATTTTCTAACATATTTTGTTACAGTTAGTTTCCCCGGCTCTCGAGTTTGGTAGCAACCATAATCAACCTCTGAACTTTGTAGGAAACTAATAGCTTTACCGCAAGTTTTTGTGTTGCCTTAATAGAAATCCCGTTTTGTGAATCTGCTTCAATTCTTATAGGGTATTAGCAACTTTTTTGCTCAACATTTTAAAAGATGATCAGAAGGCTTAATTTAAAGTTATTTGTTCACTGCCTTATAATAAATTGCAGCAGCCAAAGTACAGCCCCACTTTGAATGCTGTTCTCGAACACGGGATGAGTTGGTTGACGTTCGAAAGCAGCTGGCGAGTAGCTGCTGCACCGTGTTGAGCACGGAGGAAATCTGGTTCGTCTGAAACTGAAACAACTGCATTAACTATGTGGCATCTAACGCTTGCAGCTGCGGCGCCTGAGCAAGGGGCAGGACAGATGGGGAGACCGTATTGGAAGACACAAATGCAAAAAATATACAAGGCAAGCAAGGTAAAGAACGAGAAAATCAAATAAATTTTCTGCAGTGCCCCAATGCCACTTATCAGCTAAAACAACAAGAAACTGTTGGAGCAAAGCGAGCGCCCCTGCAAAGTAAAGACAAGAGAGAATAAAGGCGGCTGCAAAAATATCGCCGCGGCCGTTGGCACTTAGTTTGGTTAACAACTCGTCACCAGTTGTGGGGTCTTGTCCACTCGCCACTATTAGGTGCCTACGAGATGCAGCATTCTCGGAATGTTATACAACATTTCAAACAAATAACAAAGGTCATATAATAATAGCCACAGAAAGCTGGATGAAACCTGAAATTGATAGCAGTTACATTTTTGGGAAAAACCTGAGTGTGTATCGAAAGCATAGGCAACTTAAAAATGGAGGTGGTGTATTTGTCACAGCAGACAAGAAACTCAAATCCACCAAGGTAGAAACTGAATCTGCATGAGAGATTGTTTGGGCAAGAAAATGATAACTGGATCCTTCTATCGCCTACCAGACTCCATCTTCTGATGTAACAAAAACTTTAGAGAAAACCTCAGCTCACTTTAAGTAAGTTCCTCAATCATACTGTATACATCGGTGGAATCTTCGATCATCCAACCATTGAGAAAATTACAGTTTTGTTAGTGGTGGGCATGATAAGACATCCCTTGAAACCTTACTAAATGCCTTACCTTAAAAGTAACTAGAACAGGTAGTTAGGAATCCCACTCATGATGGAAATATATTGGATCTAATGGCTACAAATAGACCTAACATCTTTGAGAATGTCCATGTCGAAACTGGTATCAGTGACCACGTTGCCGCTGTGGCAACAATGATTACCAAATTACAAAGGACAACTAAAACAAGCAGTAAGATATATGCTCAGTAAAGTAGATAAAAAATCAATAGACTTTCAGCACAGGGCAGGAGCATGTAGAGGAACTCTGGTTCAAGTTTAAAAGAATAGTTGACCATGCACTGGATAGAAATGTACCCAGTAAAACAATTCATAATGGGAGGGAACCTCTATGGAATACAGTTACTATAAAAAAACTTTTAAAGAAACAGAGATGACTCTGTAACAGGTGTAAAACAAAGCATAGAGCTATAAATAGAGAGATGCTGAATAAAACATGTTTGGCTGTCAAGAGAGCAATGCATGATGCCTTCAATGACTAGCAGAATATTGTCAAGTGATCTTTCATAGAACCCAAAGAAATCCTATTCATATGTAAAGGCTGTTAGTGACACCAAAGTTAGGGTCCAGTACCTAGTGATTGAGAAAGGAGCTGAAATTGAGAGTAGCAAACCAAAAGCTGAAATAATTAACTCCATTTTCAAATGTTCCTTTACAAAGGAAACCCCAAGAAAATTGAATCAATTTAACCTTTTACCAACGAAAAGATGAAGGAAATAAATATTGGTGTCAGTAGTGTTGAGAAACAGTTTAAATCATTAAAATTGAACAAAGCTCCAGGGCTGCTTGGAATCCCTGTCAGATTCCATACGGAATTTGCAGCTGAGTTTGCCCCTCTTTTAACTATTATCTATCCTAGATCCCTCGAACAAAAAATTGTGCACAGTTCTTGGCAAAAGGCACAGGTCATGCCCGTCTACAAGAAGGGTAGATGAAGTGATCCACAAAACTACCCGTCCAGTATCATTGGCATCGATTTGTTGTAGAATCTTAGAACATATTCTGAGCTCAAACATAATAAGGTACTTTGAACAGCATGACCTCCTCAGTACCAACCAGCATGTATTTCGAAAACATCAATCAAGTGAAACCCAACTCGCACTTTTCTCACATGTCGTACAGAAAGCTTTGGATCAAGGCAATCAGGTAGATGTAGTATTTCTTGAGTTCCGGAAAGAATTTGACACAGTACCACACCTACGATTATTTCAAAAGTACGATCATATGGAATATCAAGTGAAATTTGTGACTGGATTAAGGACTTTTGGTAGGAAGGACGCAACCTTTTATCTTAGATGGAGCGTCATCATCAGATGTAGAAGTATCTTCGGGTCTTCCCCAGGGAAGTGTGTTGGGACCCTTGCTGTTCATGACCTTGCAGACAATATTAATAATAAAATCAGACTTTAGGCAGATGATGCAGTTATCTCTAATAAAGTACCATCTGAAAGAAGCTGGATAAATATTCTGTTAGATATTGGTAAGATTTGAAAGGGGTGCAGAGATTGGTAACTTGCTTTAAATGTTCAGAAATGTAAAAATTTGCACTTTACGAAACGAAAAAACTTAGTATCCTATGACTTCAAAATCAATGGTCACTGTTGGCATCAGCAAACTCATACAAATACCTGGATGTAACAGTTTGTAGGGATATGAACTGGAATGCTCTCATAGGTTTAGTCATGGGAGAAGTGCATGGTAGGCCTTGGTTTATTGGTAGAATACTAGAGAAGTACAGTCAATCTACATACGAGATGGCTTAAGAATCACTCCTCTGACTAGTTCTAGAATGTTGGTCAGTGTGTGGGACCCTTACCAGATAGGATTAACAGGGGATATGGAACATATACAGAGAAAGACAGCACAAATGGTCACAGATTTGTTTAATCCATTGGAGAGTGTCACAGAGATACTGAAGGAGCTGAACTGGAAGACTCTTGAAGATAGACATAAACTATCATGAAAAAGTCTATTAACAAAGTTTATAGTAACTGCCTTAAATGATTACTCTAGGAATATAAGTATCGCTCACATGGGGATCGTAAAGATAAGATTAAAATAATTACTGCACCCACAGAGACATTCAAATAATCATTCTTCTCACGCTCCATAAGTGAATGGAACAGGAAGAAACCCTAGTAACTGGTACAATGGGACGTCGCCTCTCCATACAGCTCATGGTGGTTCGCAGAGTATAGATGTAGATATAAGTGTAGACGATGATGTTATTCATGACATTGATATGTTCTGAATTCGTCACCAAAATTGTGTGGTCGACTAGCGCTAACTGTTCCACATAGTTTCACATGTTTAGCGGTACTAAATCTATCAAGTAGGGGAGACTGGGGACAAAAGTAACATTTTGCATATTGCGTTTTTTATTACCCCCCTATAAACTTTTGAAACAAAAGGAACTAACGTGTGTGTTCTCTGAAGCTTTCCTAACACAAATGAATTTAGTTTCCATAAAATTACGTATATTTGGTAGTTGTAAAACTAATTTTGAGGCATTAGTGTGCCTGTTACTTTTGTCCCTGTTACTGGGGACGATAGTAACACAGGTAGGTTACAAAAGAAACATAAGTTAAGCCACATTTTACTACCTTAGGTACTCATACAGTAACGTAAAGTACATTACCATTACAAAAAATTAATTAAACATCAATAAATTTCAATTCTCTTTCGTTTACAATTATTATATTAATTGAAATAGCAATTAATAGCACTGAACGAATTCAGGCTTTATGAGTAAATGTTCAGTGAGTCAATAAAAGAGAAAAGTAATGCATATCTTAGTCCTATTCAGATTCACAATTGTGGCACACGTAAATATCCCCCCCCCCCTCCCCCCTGGTACAAGCAACATGAGACCAACCCTTACATTCCCAACACTGAATCTACTCCTCTTTGGGACGACTGTGGTGGAAAGGCTCGACACATACAAGGCAGTAGCTATCATTGTCTTACAATAATGATTTTTCGGGTTTTTTCTGCTTTCCCACTCTTGCCCAGTTTCTTTTCAAATTTTGCTTCTTTTCCGATTTTTTCGCCTTTAGCTCTTCTTCTACAGCCAGTTTCTCTGAAGTGTCGATCAAAATTGCAGACTTTCTCCTTTTTCTTCATTTTCTTGTTTCTTGCCTTGGACCTGCTTTTGGTAACGGAAGTAAACCTTCAGGTGAAAAGGCTGCACGAACTGAAGAAGATGACTGTAAACCACTAGGTCCTGCATCACAGGCTGTGACATGTGAAAGTGTTTTCTCGCATATTGTTAGTGAATCAGGATTAGATGTCCTCCCAGCTTCAGATGGATCGCTAGAAATCGCTAATGATTCTGCTAAGGACATTGTTTGCTTTCCAAAATTGGAAGCTTGTGCTGGGCTATCAGTGACAGAAAGTGGTGCAAAACTGATTTCACTGAACGCATTCCTATTAAATGGGACTATTCCTGTGCAGTGAAACCCTGCTGCAATGTTTTTGGGAGTTATAGCAAGTGGAAGTGTTTCCCTTACAATTGAAGGGATGTCACAAATTGACATGGTCCTTCCTGGATGATTCTTGACCCAGTTGTAGACAAAAGCATTCAATATCTTTTTAAATGGACCATAAACTGAAGGGTCTAGAGGCTGCATCCTGTGTATACAGTGTGGTGGGAATGACAGCATAACAATCCCCTTGCTTTTGCAAAAATGCAGGCTTCTGGTGGATATATGAGATTCGTGATTGTCGAGAAGCAGTAAACGTTTGTGCTCAGGAGTTGGTTTAGCAAATTTTACGAAATGGTGTAAGACTAACAAAAGTTCTTCCTCTTGCATCCAGCCACTCGCTTTTCCTGCTCCAATGCAACCAACAGGATCGTCCCAAATAAAATGGTCATGATACATCAAACGAGGGAATACAAAGAGACGTGATGTACTGTTTCCCTGATCGTTGAAGGCAATAGCAACAGTGACAAGAGTGCCTCTTTCAGCCAACGTGATGGCTCCTACGTGATTTATTCCCCCTTTAGCAACAATCCTGTTTGGTTCTGAACAGTCGCGTCCATATTCCAA
This sequence comes from Schistocerca cancellata, assembly GCF_023864275.1. Classification (NCBI taxonomy): domain Eukaryota; kingdom Metazoa; phylum Arthropoda; class Insecta; order Orthoptera; family Acrididae; genus Schistocerca; species Schistocerca cancellata. The sequence goes on along the minus strand of NC_064629.1, from coordinate 217,102,467 downwards.
ATGTCCATGGGCTCTAACTTATAGGCCGGCCCCAGTGGTCCGGAACTGCGGGACTGCTACGCTCGCAGGTTCGAATCCTGCCTCGGGCATGGATGTGTGTGATGTCCTTAGGTTAGTTAGGTTTAAGTAGTTCTAAGTTCTTGGGGACTGATGACCACAGATGTTAAGTCCCATAGTGCTCAGAGCCATTTGAACCATTTTTTCTACATAACACTAGCCAGGTTGTTGAAAAAGGCATTCACATTTGTTGGATTAAAGCTCGTTGCTTGAACAAGACTTGTGGGTTGAGGCGACCGAATAGACAACTGGGGATTCCTCTTCATGAATACTGAAAACCAGTCTGGACCAGCAGTTTGATTGTCCATCCAAGTTGATAGAACTGGTATATTGTTTGTCATTGCCAGTTTGTGATATAATTTACGGATATCCATGGAGCAAAGTCCGTAAAATATCTCCAAAGCATTAATCACATATTCAGTTATAATTGTTTCTTGTTCATCAGAGAACACTCGTTTTACACTTTTATATCCAACACGAGGCATTGGTGTGCTGCTATCACTCATACATTTCTCTTTCTTATTAATGTACCGATGTAATGTCATATGGCAAACACTGCGTTTCTTTGCCGCTGCTCTAATACTTATATTATAATTTGCAACAATATCTGCCGCAGTTTGATATACAGTATTAGCAGTTAGTCCTCTTGTAGTCGTCCTAACCCGTGTTTGTGGCATAAATCCCTGTAACGAAATAACTAAGTAAATAACGAATCTGTTCAGTAATAAGGAGTTTGTTCAGCAACATACTGCTACTCCTAACAGTATCATACCTAATTTACTGTTCGGTAACGAAAAAAAAATAACAGGGGACCTACAGCTAATAATACTTTTTCAGTAATGGGGACGAAAGAAACACTGTTACTCTCGTCCCCAGCAGTAATGTTTCTTTTGTCCCCGACCACACTTTTCTGTTTAATGATATTTTAGACACAATCTATAAAAGTAATGAAAAAGTTGATAATGGTGGCATAAATATGATGCTGGCAACAATCAGAGCAAAATGCCTCAGACCTTTGGAGGTAATGGAGTCCCACCTCTAATTGACAAACCAGGGACTCCTAAGATACGACTCGGCAAACGAATGGTAACGAGATGGGGGCTATTACTATCAATGGGGGCTACTCTGGGAAGAAGGTAGAGCTGGCAGAGGCTGCAAGTAAGATGGGATTGGACGTTTTAGCTGTTAGTGACATTCGAGTAAGGGGTGAGAAAGAAGAGGAAGTGGGAGAATACAAGGTCTACCTGTAAGGAGTCAGAGCAGGAATAGCACAATGGGGTGTAGGGCTTTTCATCAGGAAAGAAATGGAACCCAGCATAGTTGCAATAATGTATGCAAACGAACGACTGATGTGGATAGATTTGACAGTGTCTAGCAAGATAATTAGGATTGTGTCAGAATATTCGCATTTTGAAGGGACAGATCAAGATAAGATGGATAGTTTTTATGACACACTCAGTGATGTAGTTGTTAGAGTAAAGGACAAGGACAGTGTTCTGCTCATGGGTGATTTTAATGCCAGGATTGGAAATCGAACAGAAGGGTATGAAAAGGTTATGGGTAAATTTGGAGAGGATATGGAGGCCAACAGGAACGGGAAACAACTCTTGGATTTCTGTGCCAGTATGGGCCTAGTAATCACAAACTCCTTTTTCAAACATAAGAACATTCACCGGTATACTTGGGAAGGCAGGGGAACCAGATCTGTCATTGACTATATAATAACAGATCAGGAATTCAGGAAGGCTGTGAGGGACACACATGTATTCAGGGGATTCTTTGATGACACTGATCACTATTTAATCTGCAGTGAAATTGGTACTGTGAGGCCGAAAGCGCAGGAGGTCAGGTCCATGTGTAGGAGGATAAGAGTGGAGAAACTTCAGGATAAGGAAATCAGACACAAGTACATAACAGTGATCTCAGAAAGGTACCAGTTAGTTGAATGTAGTCAATTGCAGCCACTGGAAAAGGAATGGACAAGGTACAGGGACACAGTACTAGAAGTGGCCAAAGAATGTCTTGGAACAGTAGTGTGTAAAGGTAGGATGAAGCAAACAGCTTGGTGGAATGACGCAGTCAAGGCAGCCTGTAAAAGGAAAAAGAAGGCGTATCAAAAATGGCTACATACTAGAACTCAGGTAGACAGAGAAAGTTATGTTGAAGAAAGAAACAAAGCCAAACAGATAATTACAGCATCCAAGAAGAAATCTTGGGAAGACTTTGGAAACAGGTTGGAGACCTTGGGTCAAGCTGCTGGAAAACCATTCTGGAGTGTAATTAGCAGTCTTCGAAAGGGGGGTAAGAAGGAAATGACAAGTATTTTGGACAGGTCAGGAAAACTGCTGCTGAATCCTGTTGATGCCTTGGGCAGATGGAGGGAATATCTTGAAGAGTTGCTCAATGTAGGTGACAATACGATCAGTAATGTTTCAGATTTAGATGTACAATGGGACAGGAATGATGATGGAAATAGAATCACATTTGAGGAAGTGGAGAAAATGGTCAATAGATTGCAGTGCAATAAAGCGGCTGGGGTGGATGAAATTAAGTCGGAACTCATCAAATACAGTGGAATGTCATGTCTTAAATGGCTACACAGGATAATTGAAATGGCGTGGGAGTCAGGACAGGTTCCATCAGACTGGACGAAAGCAGTAATCACACCAATCTTTAAACATGGAAACAGAAAAGATTGTAACAACTACAGAGGTATCTCTTTGATCAGCGTTGTGGGTAAAATCTTCTCAGGTATTGTTGAAAGGAAAGTGCGAGTATTAGTTGAGGACAAATTGGATGAAAATCAGTGTGGGTTTAGGCCTCTTAGAGGTTGTCAGGACCAGATCTTTAGATTATGGCAAACAATGGAGAAGTGTTACGAGTGTTTTATAGATCTAGAAAAGGCATATGACCGGATTCCTAGGCGGAAGTTATTGTCTGTTCTACGTGATTATGGAATAGGAGGCAAACTTTTGCAAGCAATTAAAGGTCTTTACATAGATAGTCAGGCAGGAGTTAGAGTTGACGGTAAATTGAGTCCATGGTTCAGAGTAGTTTCAGGGGTAAGACAAGACTGCAACCTGTCTCCACCGTTGTTCATATTATTTTTGGATCATATGTTGAAAACAATAGACAGGCTGGGTGAGATTAAGATAGGTGAACATAAAATAAGCAGTCTCGCATATGCGGACGACTTAGTTGTGATGGCAGATTCTATTGAAAGCTTACAAAGTAATATTTCAGAGCTAGATCAGAAATGTAAGGACTATGGTATGAAGATTAGCATCTCCAAAACAAAAGTAATGTCAGTGGGAAAGAAATATAAACGGATTGAGTACCAAATAGGAGGAACAAAGTTAGAACAGGTGGACGGTTTCAAGTCCTTAGGATGCATATTCTCACAGAATGGCAACACAGTGAAAGAACTGGAAGCGAGGTGTAGCAAAGCTAATGCAGTGAGTGCTCAGCTACGATCTACTCTCTTCTGCAAGAAGGAAGTCAGTACCAAGACTAAGTTATCTGTGCACCGTTCAGTCTTTCGACCAACTTTGTTGTATGGGAGTGAAAGCTGGGTGGATTCAGGTTACCTTATCAATAAGGTTGAGGTTACGGATATGAAAGTAGCTATGATGATTGCAGGTACTAGTAGATGGGCACAATGGCAGGAGGGTGTGCACAATGAGTAAATCAAAGAAAAACTGGGAATGAACTCCATAGATGTAGCAGTCAGGGCGAACAGGCTTAGATGGTGGGGTCATGTTACACGCATGGGAGAAGCAAGGTTACCCAAGAGACTCATGGGTTCAGCAGTAGAGGGTAGGAGGAGTCGGGGTAGACCAAGGAGAAGGTACCTGGATTCGGTTAAGAATGATTTTGAAGTAATAGGCTTAACATCAGAAGAGGCACCAATGTTAGCATTGAATAGGGGATCATGGAGGAATTTTATAAGGGGGACTATTCTCCAGACTGAACGCTGAAAGGCATAATCAGTCTTAACTGATGATGATGATGATGATGATGATGATGGCATAAAACTGAAAGTTTCACATAGTTAAATTATTACAGTAGATTTACATTTACAGCGAAATGCCACCGTTATCACTAAGAAAATTGAGAAAAACTTAACGTGAGGCACTGAAAAAATGTTTTACTGCGCCACACTCAACAGAGACTCTCCAATACTGGCCAACAATTGGTAGGCAGTTGGGAAACATGTAGGGAACACATTGTTTGAATCACGTGATTTTCGGAGCTACATGCGAAGGTAGGGGAGGGATGTTACTTTCATACCCTGTTACTTTTGTCCACAGTCTCCCCTACATGATGTCTCCAGTTTTAGCTGTTGACACACCTTTCAGTTCTCTGCAAGTCTTGGCGTTTTACGACCGAACTTAAAGAGCATGCTGGACTAATGTAGTGAAGAGAACACTAGGTCACCACAATCTAGCTCTCTCTCTCCCTCTCTCTCCAAATCACAACAGCTGTCAAGCAAATGGTTAGAGAAACGTATTCATAGAGTTGATAGAATCTCACCAAAACTAAGTGTTCCTGAGAATGTCTCACTTCTCAATATACATAAACGCCGGAAATAGACTTGAAACTTGTCTGAGGGATTCCTAAATTATTTCTGACGAACATCAGCTAACATCACAATTTTGTTACTTGACAGAAGAGATGTGAAAGTCTTGTACACAGAAAAACGCTGAAAATAGCATTAGATTCGTTGATGACATGTCTTCCAAATCTCAGTGAGTCTCAAAGATTGTAAAACTATGAGCTTCTCGGAGTTAGTTATTGGTTATACTTACAAATCCTACAATTATCAGTATATCTGCCACTAGCCAACCCAATAGCCATGACAGGAAAACTGTGAAATTCAGGTTCATCATCGTTCGATGGCCTCCATCATCTAGAGAGGATGCAGTCCAGTTCTCCAATTTTGCGTCAGAAACATAGAATTTTACTTCGAAATAAGTTTTCCAGCGGTTTGCATCTAACCTAAAGCAATCGCAATCGACATTGCGGCTTTTTTAAGGTTTCAGTTTCTAGCTTGGCAGAAGCAGCGTGAAAGTCTAATACTTACAATTGTTGCAAATAGTTGTAGACATGGCGGAGTAGCCCTTTCATTTCAACCGTGTAATATCCTACATTTCAGTATACACAAACGACTGACATATACATCACACGCTTAAAAGACAATTCCAAATGATTTGTGTTGAGTTGTAATGGTGCTTGTACAGGAAAATGTGCTATAATACCTATGGCAGACATGTGGGTCGCTGTGGATCAGTTAGCATAGTACTAACAGTTCTAGTACCAGTATGAGTAATAGTAATAGTACTAGTAGTAGATGATTCAGAAGATCCAAACAGTAGTCCTCATGGCGAATTCAAATTTCAGTAGGTTGCTATCTAGCTGCAGGATTCTCAGCAAACTATATTGCAGTGATCCCCACATACTTTTGATGGATGACAGTATTTTTTAAAAATTAACACCGATCTTTGCTGTAGGTACACCTTTGTGTGATGGAAATTAGATATCGATGTAGACGAAATGTTAAACTCCAACCAACCTTCCTATAAACACAATGTGAGCTGATGTCTTGACTAATAACACATTTTTGAGTATTTCCTCACATAAATTATAAGTGTTTTACATTGTATATAGGACATCTAACATTTCTAGCAGATTTCTATCTGCCAATCACCTGTAGCGTACAAGCTTACCAGCCATCAAGAATACATTGGTCAATTAAACAACTCTGCTATGAGACTCAATTGCAATGGTGGAAAACACAGATGACCAACTAGCATTGTAAAGTATGGAACACTCATGTGGTGGTGAGACTGCTGAGTGTGTGGATGATGATGGTGGAAGCTGTAACTTAGCAAGCATTTTGCTACAGTTGGGGTATATTTTTTTAACATTTTGGTACAGTTTGGAGACATATTGAGACAAAGTTTCTGCTATAACATGTCTGAGGTGAAGTGTTATGTAGCCTCCACTGATTAATTTCCAGCTTCATACAAATTCCTCAAAGTCCAAACCTCATCTGAAATATTTCCGATTTATCAGAACACATCAGTAAAAGAAGTCTTTGTCATGAATTTCTAGCATGTTATTCACATATGATATTCCAACACAATATACCACTGAGCAGGGTAACGGTATTTCTGTGATGTCTCCCAGTAAGTACTAACCTGCATGGTTCTTAGTTTAGAATCTGTGACTTCTTTGATGACATCAGAATCCTAGGTGGGTGATCTGGAGATATGATTGCAGTCCAAAATAGTTGTTCCAATTCCAGTGACACTGCAGTCATCTACCACCACAACTCGTCTTCAGTGCTCAGGCTAACTAGTTATCAAGTGAACTCACCACTTGTGTCTCATATTCCATAGTGAAAGTGTGATCGTCATCATGAAGTGTCATCAGAGATCTACCACCTCCAGGTAGAATAAACTGACTCGCACATTCCATTGTATGTATTAAACCATTTCGCTTGTTTAATCTTTATTATTCATTATGGATGTAAGTGTATTATGTGTTTTTCATGGTTTTCATTTCTTTCTCCCTCAGTTTAACAGCTCTAGACGATGCAGTATCTGATACCTTTGAGCAGCAGTAGGTATCAAGCTGGCATGCAGACATGCTCCCTGATGCATTTCCCAACATGTTGGAGTGGAAATCAAGTATATTCGAGCAGCAGCAGCAGCGGCATCAGAAGCTGAAATCAAGTCAGCATGCAGACAGTTCCCTGATGCAGCACCTGATATATCAAAGCAGGAAATGAAATTGTTGCCATACTTCGACTTTCCACTATAGCCAACGCCTGCAGCATTCATTGAGCTTCAGCTAAGTCATTACAGAGTGTTGCTGTTCAGCACTGCTTATCTTTTGAGCACCAATGGATCGAAGTGTGTTAATGTTGGTTTAAGCCTGCCTGTTCTGATACGATCAACACAAAATTGAAAACTTAACATTTTTAATCAGCATACAGCCTGAACACTGAACATTAAGAAAACCAAAAAAACTGCAGGGACGGATTCCTGATTGGAAATGAAGGAGAAAAGTCCTGTGAATATGTGTCCAGAAACATAGCATTGTCATTATGGACTGTGTGACTGATGCAGCGCACTATAAGCAGGAGAATGGTCCCGTATTCATGTCAGGAGCAAGCCAAGATGGTGTTTGTGTATGGTCAAGCAGGTGGAAACGCTCGAGAAGTAGCAAAACTATACCAAAACAAGTACCGTCACATATACCAACCATATCACACAACATTTCAAGCCAATGATAGGGCTGGTTGCGGTTGTTATGTAGGGTAAACATAATTATACTTTGGCTTACACCATGTTGGCGGTCCACTTGCCTGGAACTTCTACTAGGGTTCATCTCAATATCCCGCTGAACCCAGTCCTCTAAATCTGCTGTACACACAATCCGCTGCCTCCCTGCTCAGTGATCTGTCTTAATGTTCCTGTGATCACACAAACGCCCAAAAAAGGCTTGAAACGTTGTGTGACGTGTTTGGTGTCTGTGAGGGTACTTGTATGGGTATATCCGTGCTGTCTCTTGACCATTTCCATCTGCTTCATTATACACAGACACAATCTTGGTTTGTTCCTGACATGATTAACAGCCCATCCTACTGCTTACAGTACACTGCGTCAATCACACAGCCTGCAACACACAAGAAACACATGGTACATAGTTTGAGTAACTATCAATTGCTAGCGCCATCTACCATGGATGGATTTCCAGACACATGTTCATAGGACCTTATTTCCTCAATTTCCAGTCAGGAAACAGTCCCTGCAATTTGTCGGTTTTATTAATGTTCACCATGTATATAAGGTATCCAAATGCACATTTTCTTAGAAAACAAGAGAAAAAATGTTTTTCATGCAGCTTATGTACTCATAAGGTAAGAATTGTTCAACAAAGGTTACTTTTTCTCTTACAAGATAACATGTTCCGAATGTTCCTCTTGATAGGACTGTTACTCAGAATTGTTTTCATATAATGGGGCTCAAAAATTCTAATTCGTTACTAATCGAAGTTGTTTCAGAAATTTAATGTCTATTCTTATTATTCCTTATTCAATTACTTACCTTATTAACCTCCCTATCCCTACCAGTTTCAATGTGGAACAATATACAAATGAAAGAAACAACATCAGAATACAACTGGGATTCAGATGCTGGTTCTCTGCTTCTGAGCAAGATATCTTGGTCACTATGCCATTGGCGCTTTCGTTTAACAGTGAATACCTTATAAGTACATAAGTTGTACTGTAGTAAAAAAAGTTTATTTCCTCAATTTCAAGGAAAATATATTGTGATGAAAAATACTTAGTCTTCAATTATCTATGGATCTTGTTAATTCTGAGTCGACTGTGCATCATGAAATTTAGAAATAGTTTTCTCAAAGACTGGAGGTAGTTGAGCGAAAATATTTTAAGAGTCTTTCATTTTATACTGTACAAAAGCTACTTGCCAAATATGAGACGATATGATTGGTTATGTCTGAGACCTTCCCCTTGTTAGGAGAAATGATCCCCTGGATTTTGAACTTAAGGTAACTAAAGTGGGATAAATTGTGATGCTAGAAGATGGGGGTAATTGTTAAGCTGTAGCATCAGAGAAGTAGGGGAACTGTTTATCCTTACCAGCAGTTGTTTAAGTATAGCATAAGTAGACCTAGGCAAGTCAGATCCAATGCTTAGGGAGGAAGTTGTTCAAACGATGATGTCACATGGGAATTGGACATTAACTTAGGAGAAGCAGCATGTGTGACATAAGAGAGGCGGGGAAGGGGATGATACAGTGGCCATCTTGAATTCTATAAGTGACCTGACTGTTATAAACAGCCATACACATCTGAGTGAGTGACAGCTAATGAAAAAACGGCACTGGAAGCAGGACAGCAGGCAAGTTCACACTGGTTGCTAGCAGTAGGGTGAAAAATATGTTTATGGAGCCAGCAGGCCAGACTTGAAGGCGAAAAATGTCTTTTGTCTAGCAGACAAAGAAAACAAACACCATTTGTCCCAGTTTTTTATAGCAACCCATGTAGGCTCAGACTGGCTTGAGGACCGCAGAAAACCTACGAATTCTGCCAACAGTGAGGACTGGGTCCGCATCCCAGGTCAATCATCTTGAATTTCAGCAAGACAATGCACTATGTTGGGTTCACTTCCAATTTATACATAGAAAAACAGCCCTACTAGCACAGTTGCGCTACTTTTGAATTTCCCACAAATTTATACACAGGGCAACTGGCCTATGTCAAAGGGGTGGGGCAGAGTGTGGCCTTGGGAGTCACTACCCTTTGTTCTAAAACTGGGAGAGCAGGTGAGGGAGGACACAAAAACTGCTTAAGAGAACAATAGAGAAATTAGAGAACAATAGCGTTTTGTCCCAGAACAATAGGGAATTAGAAGAATATAATTCTGTGTTCTAGAACAAAAGATGGGGAGTTCGAAGGGTGTGAGCTGTCCTAACCTACCGACTTGGGCAAGCAGCTCTGTTTCAGGGATTCTATTGCCCACAAACCATGCCCCAGAGATGGGGAAGTTGGAGCAGTGTGATGGCATCCTTTGTTCCTGAGCTGTCCTGTCCTAGCCCACTTACTTGGGCAAGCAGATCTTGACAAAACATTGCCTCAGAGATGTTGCTGTATGACAGAGTGCACTCTCATACTGATACAATCATCGTCTCTGAACTTAACCTGTGCAGTACACAGTACTGTAAAATGTGCTCATATCCTTCCACAGTTAGCATTTTATCAAGCACAATAAGAAGATCACGTCCTAACCAAGAAAAGCACCTCCATACCATAAAGCTACCTATTCTGTACATCACTGTCAAGTGGCGTCACTCATTACTCCACCTTATCACCACTTATTATTGACTACACAAACGTGTAGCTTATGAGGAACAGCTTGACCATTGTACCCCGTTCGTCTTAAATCCCTACTCATTGTACTAGCTGGACTTTAGGCAGCACCTTCGGAACTCGCGAGTGATTCCTTCCACTGATTTCATGCAAGTTTTTACAGTCACCTTCTGTGATGCTTCGTGGTGCCTGTCCCTCAGTACACGATGTCTGTCTAGTCTTGGTTTAGCTGTGACTGTTCCTTCACATTTTCACTTCATAATCGCATCACCAATTGTCAACATGGACAGCCTTAGAAGGACTGAAATGTTCCTCGTGGATGTGTTATTCAAGTGACTAGTCCATGTCTGAAGTCACTGAGCTCTCCCGACCAATTCATTCTGCTGCTGCTGCTCCTTTACTAACAACACAATGCTCCCTGCCCCCTTTTATTTTGGTGGGTCCAGTCTCATGACACATAGTGGACAATTCTTTGTCACATTTGAGGATCCAGATACCTTTGATCAGAAAATTATTAGCAAGCAGGTGTCATTTATGCACTGATGTAAACAGATGATGTTTTCAACAACATCTCTAAGACGATATTCACCACATGGTAATTTGAACATCGTCTCTGAGCATACTATTATCAAAAACTCCATGAACCACTACTGAAGAAAACATGCACCTGTGACATTTTTGGCACATAAATAGTTATTTATTCTTTTTTCCTATAAATGATTTAAAATTTTGTATACATAGTTTTCTTACACTCTGTTATATAAAAAATATGTAACATACAGGGTGTAAAAGCCATATATACAAGATTTTGGAGCATTTAGAGGACATAAAAAGAAACACTTTTTTGTGTGTCAAAAATGCCAGAAGTGCACGTTTTCTCCACTAGTGGTCCATGAAGAAAATGGTCAACCAGCTGTTCTGGTGTGTCCATCACTGTCTCATACATCAAATGCTTCGTCCCCCCTCACAAAAATAAATCTATAGGTGTGAAGTTGGGTGAACATTATGGCCACAGTGCTGGTCCACCATTTACAAGACAATCATTACAGAAAACATTCCCCATACCATAACACTCCCTCCTCTTGTCTGGACCCTTCTGAAGATTGTTGCCGGGTGTTTGCCTTCAAATATTTCACGCTCTACATGCCAACGACCATCTGTCCAATGGGGCATAAAATGTGATTCATCTGAAAAGGCCATCTGTCATGACTCAGTGGACGTCCAATTGTGATACTGGCATGCAAATTCCAGCCTTCGTTGCAGATGAGGTCCATAAGCAGAAATATTCACTGAATTGTCGTTGAATGGTAGCCCCTTGGTTCATTTGGGCAGTCAACTGCTCAACAGTTGCATGTCTAGTCACCCTTACACATATCCACAGTCATCGTTCACCCCTGCCACCTATGGCCCATGGTGCACCACAGTTGCCTCAGTGCCAGTTTTGGATAGCACCTTCTTCAGTGCATGGTATAATTTAACCTCATTGGTGAAATAACAGTTTACAGACTTAGCCATTTTGGAAATGCCTCCACCCCTGGGCTGAAAGCCAATTATCATGCCGTTTTGGGCATCAGATATATCTTTCTGTTTCTGCCTTATGCCAAGGAGTGCGCTATTTCTGAATACCCCCTGACACGCTTTATATACCCACCACTCCTAGTGTGTCAATGCGCAAGTGCAGTACCCCACCACAGCATTTGTACCCAGTGCTAGTGGCCACTGGGCGAAGTAAGCACACCAGTGTCGCCTTCAGCCGGCGCCTTGGCTGGCAAATATGAACCATAATGCCACTGTCAGTGGGGCATCTTTCTCTTACATCTTCTCTGCCACAATGTTTTCGAGTTAGACCAGCTCCATGCTGGTGTGCATTCAGTGGTTAGTGTGTGCCGCTGGCTGTAAACAAGGCCACGTGAACGCAGTCTATCATTGCTTCAGCCCTGTCAGGCCTTGGACGCAGATATGGAGTTCATGGAGGTTCATAGTGTTACACCAGTCGGTGGCTATGAGGTCGAGGTTCCCTGCAAAATTTACATTACGCTGTTGATTCAGCGACATCCATTCCATTTCCAGATCAACACTGGGTCTTCTGTGTCCCTTGTGAAACTGTTAGAAACATATTGTCTGGGTCAACCTGTGCTCTCCTCCACAAATCGTTGTTTGGTCAGGTATGAAAACCAGCCCATTCCTGTTCAAGGAGGTTCACGATCGACGTCGGGTAACGGTTCATCACGAGGGTGATCGTGGTTCTGGCAGTAGACAGCGCGACGTTGAGAACATTTTTGGTCTCAATACATTCACGGTTCGTGGGTTTCAAATTCAAGACGCAGTAAATCTTGTTTCCGACTCTATTCCATTCCAGGAATTGGACGACCTCTGCCCTCGTTTTCTCCTGGCCGCAAAGGATTTTGGGGAAACACTTATGGCCATACCGAAATTTTGAAGTGGTCAGCCTCTCGTCTTCGCCCTGAGATTGGCAGTCAAGAAGGTATTTGATAGGTTATATGGCCTGGGTATCATTGAACCGGTTCCTACGCCATTTGCTGGTATTTACAAATTTTCAGGGCCGCTTCATTTGTGTAGAGATTTCAAATCCACCATTAATGCTCAGTTAGCAGTGGATTCTTATCCAATTCCGCGGACCAAGGAAATCATCGAGAATCTTGGGGATAGCGAATGTTTTTCAAAAATTGATTTGGTAAAGGTGTGTCTACAGCTTCATTTGGATTCTGTTTCCCAACAGATTATGGTTACAAACACCCCATTTGGATTATACTGTTACACACGTTGCTTTTTGGCATCGCAAGTGCCTCCATTTCTTTTCAGTGAATCTTAGAACAGTTGATACTCGACGTCGCCTGTTGTGCAAACCACCTAGACGACATTATCATCACAAGGTCTTCCTAGCAGATCTTGACAAACTTTGGATTCTTTTCATTAAACTGCAAGAGGCAAGCCTTAAGTGCAACAAGCTGAAGTCGTAGTTTTTTCATCATTGTTGTTGTTGTTGTTGTAGAGTACAGGCCTTCAATGGCGAGGTTATCAGCACCCTTACAGAAACGAATATGGGTAAAAGAGCTAAAAACTTCGTAATACTCGCTCACTCATTCACTCACTCACTCTCTCACTCCTACCTCACTTGGGTTGATCTGCACAATCACTTCATATCTCATGCTCTAAAACAAAAGGGATATAGTGACAGGTGCTACACCTAGGATGAAAACAGAAGCAGAACGACAGAGGGACTAGAACAATGGCACAGGGGTATGTGAGTGGTTGATCATTTACAAAAAAATATGGGTGAGCCAGACACCCTGTTAGCACATTAAGAATATATTCCTAAGTTTTTCGGAAACAAATTGGGCAGATCACAGAGCCTTAAAACTCAAACCATATTCATTTCACAGTCACTTAAAATAGGGAGCGGATATGCTGACAAATCTGGTGCTGCCTCTGGTCTGAAAATAGAAACCAATCCAGTACAATTTGGCGCACAGTGTTCTGCATGCCACAAACACCACACATTGCTGGGTCCTCTCGCCAGAGCAAGAACCCATGTGAATTATACAAAGTCGAGTAAGGAGGACCTCATCCCGTCTTTGTGGCTGAAAGAATGTGCACTATGGTCATGGCATGGGCTTCACTAAATGCAACTTATTGTCTGTCACTTCCTGCGACTCGTCTTCTCATTGATACACGACTCTGTACCTCAACAGTGAGGTGATAACATGCTGGGGGCTGGCGCACTGAAGTAACTGAGGATCATGACACACCTCCTACGGTGCTACATTCACCCTTTCATTCCCCGCAATACCCATGTGCTCTTGTACCCAGCAGAAAGACACCTGTTTCCCTAGCAGCTTTAGTTCGAGGAGGGCGTCCTGGAGATTCTGGATTACTTTATCTGCTGCATACAAGCGCTGTAAAGAATGAAAGGCACTCAGAGAATCGGAACAGACTAGGAATTTAACACTCAAAGCACATCTCACTTGCTCCAGTACCCACAAAGTCGCATATAATTCTGTGTAGAAGAGAGTTAAGTCTTGAGACAATTGGACCTTGAGGACACAAATCAGGGAAAACAACAGAGGCTCCCTGTTTCAAAGCATCTGTGAAGACAGCAGTAGAGTTGTGGTGCGCAGTTAAAATGTCATAAAATAATGTATTAAAAACATATGCAGGAGTGCCATCTCTCCTGTACTGTACCAAATGTGCAGAAAACTGAAAACCCTTATTTCCAGCACACTCCTGTGGCCTCGGCACTGTAAGTTGCAACTGACAAGTGGCTGTTGCAACATTGGAGGAGGAACAGAAAACAGTAAAATCGTCTACAAATAAGGAGCATTGTACAGGACTCCATATCATAGACGTAATACTGTTTATGGCTATAGCAAATAGGTTAACACTTAAATCATTACCCTGAGGGACACCAGCCTCCTACTCAAAATGATCTTACAGAGCATCACCAACATGTGATATAAAAATCGCTGAAAGAGGAAAGACTGTATCAAGATAGGGAGGTGGCCGCCACAGCCCCATCGATGGAGTTGGAAGAGAATAATATATCTCTAAGTAGTGTCGTATGACTTACTGATATCAAAGACTATATCAAGGTAGTAACGTTTAAGTAGGAAAGTCTTCTGAATAGCTGCCTCTAAATGGGTCAGATTGTCAACAGTGGACCGAAATCTCTGGAATTCACACTGAGAACGACTAAAGAGGTGCCTGGGCTCTAACAACCAGACCAGACGACAGTTAACCATTTGCTCCAGGGTCTTTCTTACACAGCTCGTTAATGTGACACTCATGTAACTACTGGAACACGTGCGGTCCTTTCCTCGGTTTGAGAAGAGGTATCAAAATTGTCTTTCTCCACGAGTTGGGGAAGTTACCTGTCCATGATATCAAATTAAAACATTCTAGGAGGGTTTTCTTTGATGCTGCCGGCAAATGTCGAAAAATGCAGCATCAGATTTGATCTTCACCAGGTGAAGTATCACGAGTCTCGGAGAGTGCTGATTCCAGCTTCCACTTTGAGAAAGAGCAGTTGTAAGACCTAGAAATGTTGAATTTGAAGTTCAACTTGCCCCTCTCTGCAGCTTCATGGTAGAGCTCAAATGGCAAATCCTGACTGTCATTGGCAATAGCCTATGCAAAGTGCTCTGCTATTGTCTGAGCAGTGTCTCTGGGCGTTGGTTGGAGACACCCCTGTTTGAGCACTGCTGTTGTTGCTAAACAACTGTATTTACTAGTAATCTTCCTGATGGCTTCCCATACTTTTCTGGGACAAGTGCAACAGTTGATGGTGTCTAGGAAGGCTTGCCATGAGCTTTTCTTGCTCTCCTTAACTACGTGTAGAGCCTTTGGTTTCAAACCCACAAAGGCTAAGAGGTTGGCTGCCATTCGGCAGTAATTAAACTGTCAAAGAGCTGCACATCTGTCCCAGATTGCTGAGCAACACTCATCGGTCTACTAAGGTACAAATTGATTCCTAAGATGACCTGGTGACTTTGGAATGGATGAGTCAGTGGCATGGTAGATCGATTGTGTAATGTGGACCACCTATTCCTGGACTTTGTTGCAGTGCTGAAACACAGCCAGCTGGCCGAACAGCGTCCATTTAGCCCTGTAACCATCCATTTTTGCGGCTTCTGTTCAGGTAATACTCCATTCAATAGGTTAATCCACAATTGGAACTGGTCACTGGATTGAAGGTCAACAGCTGCTTCTCACTGAGCAGAGTTTGTAAGGCTGGAGAGTAGAAAGGCAGGTTGATGGGTGAGGATGAGCCAGTAGCAGCCGAGAAATTTAGTGGGACTTAACATACTGAGGATGCAGCGCTTCTGCGACATCATGAGGCTCTCCAAGACTTGACCCCTAGGGCAAGTATAGCTCGAGCTGGATAAAATATTATGGGCATTGAGGTCTCCCAGTAGCAGAAATGGTTGATGGACTTGTATCAGATCTGTAGGAGCCTCAGAGTTAATAGCATTGTGCGGAGGTAAATATAGTAAGCAAATAATGATCCTCTGACACGCATAAAGTTCAGCTGCCACCACTTCCAGATCAGTAGATAGAGGGAAAGCAGAGGAGTGGCGCATGTTAGTGACAAGCAAAACAACTCCTTCCTTGGTCCTTCCCTAGTCAGATCATCCCTGTGATAGAGGGTATAAACTCGGATTAAAGGTGCATCAGCTTTTTAAAATGCCTTTCCTGCAAACACAAACACAGGAGGCATTCCTGTGCCAACAGTTTCAGTTCTTCCACATGTGTACTGAATGCATTAACGTCCCACTGTAATATTAGGAGACATCTATCATGGGGGTTGCTCTTTCACCCTGTCTTTCTGCCAAGGAGATGAGCCTGTAGTGAGGGAAGGGTCAGTGTTGGGGCGAGATGTGTACTCCAGGCAGGCCAACATCAAGGCACATTGGCTCTGTATATGAGTCATGAGAGATGCCATAGAGATGTATATTGACATCATCAGACGGCATGCTTCTCATCTGCACTGGCAGCTGATTTTTTGTCTTAGACTCCAGTTCTTTTGGAGTATGTTTGGGTATGTTTCATAGCTGCAGCCACAGAGGTAGTAGTGGCAACAATGGGCAGTGGACCAATCCAAACTTGTGGAGGAGTAGGGTAGCTTCACAATGTTGGAAACCATGGCCTTGTCTGGTACTTCGGGAGGAAGTACGGGCTTCCAAGTATTCAAAGTCACTGCAGTGGCACAAGTGCATTGACGAACGCTGGTACTAGTGCTAACACTAGCCACCTTCGTTTGTGTAGCACCATCAGTCTTCTGAAGTGGCTATTTAAGAACAGATGCAAAGGAGGTAGCGAACTTCGAGAGGTACAAGGCTTTATGGATCTCTTTGGTCTCACCATATGAGATACGCTTAGTTATTTTGATCTCTTGTACCTCCTTTTCATCAAACAAGGCACTACAGTCCCTACTCCAAACAGGATGATCTCCAGAGCAGTTTACACACTTCAGAGGAAACGAACAACTAATTCCTTGGGTGGCCTTACGACATTTGTCTGAAGTGGCTTCTCCCTTATAACTTAAAGTGGCATGCCCAAAGAGCTGGCATGTAAAACAGTTAATTTGGTTGAGAAAATAAGACTGCACACTGAGGCGAAAGAAACCTGCTTTAACTTGCTCTGGAAGTTTCGTGCTGCTGAAAGTCAGTAGAAAATAGTCTGATTTCACTAGATCGCCATCCACCATTTTCATTACGTTTTGCACATCAACAACAGGAAGAGTGAGTTACAAAGGATCCATTTTGGTCCCACAAGCAGCTAGGGAAATAAAAGTCCACCTGGACAGAGCTCAGCATGCCTAGGTAAGCCTTATACAATTGGAGTTTGGCAGTTTCCCCAGAGGTTGCCCGCTAACAGCTGTTCCACTTCAAGAGCCACACATCTCATTTGTGCACAGCACACCTTCAGGTTGAGGGGATTTTTATAGAGGTTTTTACCATCCTCGCGATCTGGGTAATCAAGCCAAGATCCCTTGTCCCTGTGACATATAGAATACCACTGCTGCACCATACAGTTTTCGCTGAAGTATGTCTGGAGCTTATGGTGACAGAGGACTGATGGTACTTACCGGTCCCCAGCGCAGGAACTGTGGGGTCGCCAAGCCCATACCCAACAAATCAATGCTGAGCCCCTGAAGGTAAAGCATTTTTTCAGACATAAGTAAAATGTGTGGGCCATCTTCTTTTGAAGTATGGCGCCCATCCTACGCAGCATCTTCTAGATGTTACTGCCAACTTTCCTAAGCCACGTAACCTGAAATAACTCCAAGCATTTTTGAGATAAGTCAGTAACTATTCAAAATTTATCCCCACTGTGGCTGATGTCATTCATCCCTTAAACAACTTGTGGAAGAAAGGTGTTCCTTTTGTTTGCTGGGTGGACTGTGACAAGGTGTTCACACACATCAAGTCATTGCTAATGTCTTCCCCTTATCTTGCTACCTTTACACTGCGTAAACAGTTGATTCTTGGTACAGGCGCTTCCAAGTACGGACTTGGGTCGGTTTTGTCCCACAGATAAGCTGAACGATCTGAATGTCCTCTGTCAGATGCCTCAATGACGTTAACAGTAGCTCAACACAATTATTTGCAAACAGAAAAGGGAACTTTGGTGGTCGTCTACATGGTCTTCAAGTTCCACGTTTTCGTTTATGGAAACAAATTCCATCTCACCACTGGCAATTTCAGCCCCATTCTTGGCTTCCTGATAGGACCACATGAACACTTCAGTGGTTGGCTTTATTTTTGAGTGTATATCATCACGAAATTCATTATCGCCCACTGCTCATCATACTATTGCAGATACGCTGACGTACTTACCCATTGGTCCTGACCCAGAATTTGACAGAACGAAAGATGTGTGTTTCCAAATGGATGATCGTATGGAGTAGACATTGGAGTGGCTCCCAGTCACAGCAAAGTGCATAGAGAAAGCCACTCAGCATGATCCAGTGCTCCATCAGGTGTCTCATTCTGTCTCAAAAGGCTGGCTCAACCAGCTGTCCACTAAGCAGTTGGGCCAGCTCCACAATTTTTTCCATCTTCATAATTGTCTTGCGGTGGCTAATGGTACACACCTCCCTTGTATTGGTTCGGACAATGTCCTCATTGTCATCTCACCTGTCCTGTAACCTCAGAATCTTGTTCTTCTCCACCGGAGCATAATCCACCTGAAAATTCAAGTGAGGCATTTTGTATACTGGTGAAGCATTTAATCAGTGATTGAGAAGCTTGTCCATAGGTGCAAAGAGTGTGCTCAGCATCACACAGTCCCCCTCACCCACCCCCCTTCCCCCATGATCTTCTGATCTCTGGTCCTCTCCTGATGAGCTCTGGGACTGCTTTGACATTGATTTTGTGGGTCCGTCCTATCATTCCAAGTGGTTAGTGGTGGCTGCACTGTTAAATTATCCACATATCATGCTCATGCGCTCCACTTTGGCAGATGCTACTGTGCAAGCTCTAACACAGATTTCTGCAAGATAAAGATTGACTCAGATGATTGTGTCTGATAACAGGCCACAATTTGCCTCAGTGTGGCTCCGTGATTTCTCCATCTGGAACAGTGTTGCTCACCTCACGTCTGCACCATTTCACCCACAATCGAATGGTGAGGCAGAACGTTTGATGTGTACATTTAAGATGCAATTGTCAGAGTGCTTGGCTGCGGGTATGGCATTGCCACTGTTCCTAAATGTCTACAGGACCACCCCACTGAACAGTCCCAGTTGAACAGAGGTTCTAAATGGCCAATAACTCCAGACACTGCTACACCTGTTACATCCTGCACCACGGCCTGTGGCATGTCTGTGCTCTTCACGAAATGCTGTGGGCAATCCAAGATGGGTGCACTGCTTTGGCTGCCAGCTGGGATGGACGCTGGCTACAGTTTGGGAGATGCACAGCCAGTGAATGTTCACTGTGGACGCCAGCAGGACAGCGTGCTCCTATCATAAAAATCAACTGCACTCTCAGTTGGGCAGTTACCTGCCACAGACACAGTGGACGCCGTCAGAGGGCCTTCCTGCAGGCGCTGCCCCTTCCTAGTACCAGGTGCCATGGAGGCTCCATCCCTGGATATGCCATTGGGTGTCAATGACGTTGAAATGGAGCCACTGCCCACCTCAAACCCTTAACTAGTGTCTTATGGTTGTTGCCCGGATGTTGTCTGCTCATCAGAGCAGTGGGCTGATGTTCCCATGTCATTGCTGCCTCCATCTCTTGCTGCCACATGATCCACCAAGACTCATTTGTGGGTTAATCACCGTAGCCAGTACATCATTGTCCAAGTCACTTCCATCTGTACACCCTGCTGGGCAGGAGACGGATGATGACCAAGCCCTCTGACAGAGACACCTCTTCGGATGCTGAGGAGCCTATGGAAGCTGCCATTGCACTGCTGCCATCACCGCTGTCACCATTGTCGGGTGACCTGGGCAGATCTGGGTTTCCTCACTTGTGTCAACCTTCCACCAGCAGCATCCCACACCTCCTGGTCCTCCTTTTTCCTGTGCCTGTGATTCCAGCTCCACAAAAGAGGGGAAGGATGTGTCGACACTGCCATGCAATCACAATTAAAGTGGCCAGGTGAAGCAAGCAGACCACTGTCGCCAGCAGCCAGCACCTCAATCAGCAAATACAAATACATCAGGCCACTGCCAGTGGGGCCTCGTCCTCTTACACCTCCCCTGCAATATGCAAATATTCTGGAGTAAGGCCAGCTCCATGCCAGTGTGCATTCAGTTATCAGTGACAAGACTCTGTGCTTGGACAGGTAATAGTTGTGTTAATGTTTCTTTAACTTTGTCATAATTCGGCGCACAGTTATCAGCCAACAATATTTTGTGTATGTAGTAGTTGTGAGTAAAGAGTGTAGATATAGCAGGCAGTGCTGCCAGCTGCTGTCTCAATGGTTATTTCACGTTGACATCAAACATAGGCCGTGGTCACATTACTCTGTGTATATGTACAGGATGAGGTCATAATTTTTTCACCCAATTTATTTTTGACTTGTTACAGACTTTTATTATCACTTGTTTTCAATTAGCCTAGACGAACAGTGACCAGGAGCTCATGAAACAAATAGCAGAATCTTTAAGGTCAGGCGCTGGCCTATGTGGCCGAACGGTTCTAGGAGCTACAGTCCGGAACTGCGCGACCACTACGGTCGCAGGTTCGAATCCTGCCTCGGGCATGGACGTATGTGATGTCCTTAGGTTAGTTAGGTTTAAGTAGTTCTAAGTTCTAGGGGACTGATGACCACAGAAGTTAAGTCCCATAGTGCTCAGAGCCATTTGAACCATTTTTAAGGACAGTTCTCATTCAAATGAGCAAAAAATAGGTAAAGTTAAGCAATCTTTTTTGAGACAATGGAAAGACATTCAGAGGATTCTTTGTACTTTATTTTAGATTTTAAATACAAAAAAGAAAAAACAAAAAGACTCCCGTAATTGTGGTCTGATCAAGGACCTGCAACTTTGAAGTGCGCAGATTGCATGCAGTGTAGCCCCTCCAGAGTTATCTGAAATAAAAAATGGATAACATCAGTCGATACTACATTAAATTTATGGGAGCTTATACCTAACCACAATGAAGTAACATTAAACTTAACGATATGGTGCTAACTCGAACTTTGAGTTCAATTTTCGGGGGTTTGTTTCACTACTTATGGCTTTACAAAAAATAGTTAATATTAACAAATTTCATATATAAAGGGTATAAGCACCCAAGAAAAATGTTGACTTTCCAGGGGTCAAAGGTAGAAGTTAATAGGTTGACCCATTTTTATTTTATGCTTCACGCAACTTTGAAAACTCGTTTCTCGTGAAAAACCTGTTTAAAGTTTAAAGAAAAGTCTTATGCGTATTATTAGTCCAATTTGCATAAAAACTACATGTTGTTATATTTTTTTGGTGTCGATGAACACAAACCTGAAGATAGAGTTTCGAAATTCAAAATGCCTAATCGAATATGACGGACTAAAAATTATGTTCTGACCAATTTTTACTTAAATTTGACAAAAAAAAAGCGTTTTCGTTACTTACCTCTAGTCTGCAGTTTCAGGGCCGTATATCAGTCTTTCCTCAAACTCGAATTGCTCCTGGAGAGCAATTCCCTCATTCTTCTTGGCGAGAAAAGCCGATATGGCTGAACTGGATATGCTAGGTTCGGCAGCCTGCACACGTTGTTCGTCAGCGAATATATTTGCATGCATACTGCAATATAAATAATGTTGCGAACGTGTGTCACGGCACAAGTTCTCTAGCTGACCCGGCATCTCCGGCTTTGAGTTTCCCGCGGTGGCCGTGACACTACTTCGAACAATGGGCTGTAGAAACTTTTGTAATGCACGGATTAAAAAACATTTCCCTCTCAACATTGCAGACACATATACCTTTCAAAAAATGCAATAAAAAGAAAATCGGATTTCGGACTGTTTAGAATGAGCACCTGGCCTGTAGAGGAGACACTGACATCACATTCCTGTAGTCTCTTGTTTAAGGTAAACTGAAATTTCAGTCCATCAGTACTAAAATAAATACATGCAATTGAAAAGTTTGAGCCTAAAATATGTGAAAGACAGAAAGAATGTTAACGTAAAATTTTACATCAAAATATTTGAGCAGAAGTTTCGAAACTTTTCATCACAGTGAGACTCTTCTAACACTGGTACATAAAATTCCACGAGACATCCTTTCACTACTATTAATAAAAGAGAGTCTAATGCAACAAATGATATTTTAAATAAATATTAATTTTTATGTCGTATTTATAAATACAATACAGTAATACAGGCTACTTAGGAAGAAGGAACAGATTTCAAAAATTTATTGCTTCCAAACTACGGAAGATAGAAACACAATTCCAACGTTCCTGGAAAGAGAAAAGTTCAAATTTTTATGCATTCAATGTGAGCACTAACAGTTACATGACAAACATCAAAACAGTGGTTCATTTCATGCCACTCACGAAGCAGCTGGTCTCTCGTTATCCAATTCATTGCTTCAACAATGCGATGTTGCAGACTTTCCAAGAGTGTAAGGATAAGGGGGAATAATAACACGGTCCGTTACGTAACCTCATAGACAAATGTCATTAGGTGTAAGATCTGAAGCCGGCCAGTGTGGCCGAGCGGTTCTAGGCGCTTCAGTCTGGACCCACGCGACCGCTACGGTCGCTGGTTCGAATCCTGCCTCGGACATGGATGTGTGTGATGTCCGTAGGTTAGTTAGGTTTAAGTAATTCTAAGTTCTAGGGGACTGATGACCTCAGATGTTAAGTCCCATAGCGCTCAGAGCCATTTGAACCATTTTTTTGGATCTGGAGACCTGGGAGGCAACTGGTGATGAAGTTCATCTTCTGCTCCTCGTGTTTTAATCCAAAGTCCTGGAATGGCGTCATTCAGGCAACGTCAGACAAACTTAGAAGAATGAAACACCGTTTTGACGTGCATAGAGAAATTATCTAAGCACGTCCGACGTTACCTGAATGACACATTCCAGGACGTTGGGTTGGAAGAAGAGCAGAAGATGATCTTCATCGCCAGTGGCCTCCAAGGTCTCCAGAGCTCACGCCTTACGGCTTTTATCTGTGGGATTACGTAAAGGTCAGCATCTACCCTATACCACTCTAGGAGAGCCTGCGACATCACATTAATGAAGCTATGAATTCGATAACGAGAGACCAGCTGCTTTGTGTCTGGCAGGAAATGGGACACCGTTTTGACACTTGTCATGTAAAACATGGTGCTCACATTGAATGCATAAATATTTCTCCAAACAAACGAGGCCGCAATACAAATCATATAGCAAGAAACAGAGTCCTGCTATCTCAATGTTGACAAGGATGAGGCTCTCTGAACTAAGCATGAACAATGGCATCAGAGCCGGGACTAAGTAGAGTCCGCATAGTGAAGTGCCTCCAAGTGCAAGTGGGTCATGTCGCTGCTCCCGGCTGTCCTATATTGCTGCGGCAGATAGCGCTCATGGTACAGAGCCGCTGGAGGCAATGTGGCAGTGGGCAGGCACCGTTTGTCCCACAGGATCTGGCATGACTGCTGTCAGTGTCTGACAGAAGCTTACAATTCTGTTGCCAGCTTTGATGCACATGGTATGGTATCAATACAGTTTACCACTTCCCTCACCCCCAAATGCCACCATCGTTGCAGAGTGAGATGAGCAAATGACGATGGGGGAGAGTGCTGGATGCAACTGACAATGAGGAGATGGGAACCGAAATTGAGGCAGGTGCCAAGCTCCTGCCTGTGCCCCAGCATACACCCTGAGCGTGCCTGGGAACACCAGCAGAAAAACCAGGCAGAGAGTGCACACACCCACATCCAGAGGTGGAGCAGTAAATGAAGACAAAGGCATTTTGACGGCTGCAGAGGGACCAAGGCGGCACATGGGACAACCAACAGGAATAGGGCCCTCTCCAGATGACAGTGGCTGCTGAGAAAGCGACGACCATTAAAGGGCGTTGACTTTCATTGGCTCTGCAACTGGTGCCGATAGCGCGGTCCCTGTGGGAGCCAGATGCAGCGAGGGCTACTTCAGCCATATAGGCACAGAACCTGAAACCACGAAGTCTGTGCAGGAGCATACAATTCATTTGGACATATTTGATTCTGGTGGTGTCCCAGCAACCCTCTTGATCCCTGCAGGGGCAACATAGAACATACAAGAAAATGTACCATGATCCATTGCTCCCAGCACCTTCATCTGTAAGAGACAAAATCATTAGTGTGACACTTTGCCTACCTACAGGGAGTGGGTGCCACCCACCATGGTGGGTGCAGCATCTGAAGCGAGATATGGTGGCACCATCCATGTAATATCTCCTCTGGCAATGGTCTGTCACATGGCTGGGAGCGATGGGAAGACAAGTATACCAACAGAGCTTGATGCCATGTGTGGCAGGAATGAAGTTTGTTTACCTGTTACTTAAAATGGAGGAATTGTCTGCCACAGTCACTTCATGCAAACCCTTAAGCCAAAAGATCAATGGCAAGGCTTGGAGTGTGGAACGAGCCACAGTAGAGTGCGTAGGAACTATGAAGGGAAATTTGCAGAAAGTGTCAAGAATGACGAGCCAATGTGTATTCCAATAAAGATCCACTAAATCCAAGTGAAAACTTTGGAAAGTGCTAGAGGTTTGGGTCACGTAAAGAATGCCCCAGCCAGAGTTGACTGATGTTCATTGCAGGCTTGGCGCTGATAAGTCAACTGATCAGTTTGTGCATCTAGATAATGCCAAGTACAATCACGTCACACCAACTGCTTGGTGTCAATAGGCAAAATTGATTGAACTATAGAGCTACAAATCTGCCTGGCTGAACATGGCTAACAAATGCAGATATAGTGCAGCAGAATATACAAATCAGGATCCACTGCTGTGGCCTGGGAAATTTTCTGGTGGTCAAGTGGAAAACAATGCAAATCACATGTGTTTTGCTCATCAGTGTAGTAACAAGAAGCAGAAGATTTGTCAAATGTGGGATCAGAGTCAACGGGAGGTGAGATAGAGAATCTACATTGGCATGCTTAAAAGTGAGCCAATGCAAATCTCATTTTAGTAATTTGACAAGAGAAAAGCCCACCATTGCAGATTCTGCACTGTGTGAGTCAGGACTGATTAAGAAGGGCTAAACAAAGATTGTAGTGGTTTATGGTCAGTTACCAAGTAAAATTTTCTGCAAAAAGGTTCTGGTGAAACTTTGTGAAGTCTTCCTTTCAATTTGTGAATAATTACATTGAGCTTTCTTCAACAGCTTAAAAGCAAAGACACTCAATCTGACAACAGCACCAAATTTATGCGAAACAACTGCCCCAAAGTCATAAGAGGAAACCTCCACAGCCAAGACCACATATTTAGCTTGGCTCAATCAAAATAAACAAGACATCAGTCATGAAGGAAAGCATCTTTCAACTTCTGGGAAGCAGACAAAATCTAGCAGCCAAATAAAAGGAATATTCTTCGTGTGAAACTGAAGAAAGGGAGTCATGATTTGAGTGACTACAGAAACTGCACTAGCATTATTTCTTCATAAATTATGTTCGATAATGACCAACAGATCAAAAATATCTTCCAAAATGTGAAACTATAAATGGGTTAAAGTTGTACTACAGTGGAGCAATATTAACAAATTTAGAAAAAATAGTTCTTTTTAAACAATAATGATTAAGTATGCACACTGTGTCAAAATTTACTCAGAAAACCATCACTTTTACCACAGAATGTTATATGTTTGAAAGCCGTGTATATCCCACAACTGATACTACCAGAGAGAAAAACTGAAGAAAAGGGGTTAATGTGCGATAAATGGTTAAAATGTTAGACAAATGCTGAATAATAGTAGTAGGTGCCAATCTATTTCATGCAGATAAAATGTATGTTATCCATGTTGTACATAGAACCCCTTTAATCTCTATCAGCAAACTTCTTGTGATCAAATCTGTAGGAGTGTCAGTATGGGATCCATATGTATTGCTTTACTCTGCATTCAGTTACTTTTATGATTCCAAATACATATGACTTGCAACTCAAAAATATTGGGAGAGAATTTCACAGCATGTGATCAAAAGTATCTGGACATCAGGTTGAAAATGACTTACAAGTTTGTGGCGCCCTCCAGTAATGCTGAAATTCAATACAGTGTTGGCCCATCCTTAGCCTTGATGACAGCTTCCACTCTTGCACGCATCTGTTCAATCAGGTGCGGGAAGGTTTCTTTGGAAATGGCAACCCATACTTCATGGAATGCTGCAGTGAGAAAAGGTATCACTGTCAGTAGGTGAGGCCTGGCCAAAGTCTGGGTTCCAAAACATCCCAAAGGTGTTCTATAGGACTCAGGTCAGGACTCTGTGCACACCAGTCCATCACAGGGATGTTATTGTTGTGTAACCACTCTGCCACAGGCTATGCATTACGAACAGGTGCTTGATC
Organism: Schistocerca cancellata; assembly: GCF_023864275.1. Classification (NCBI taxonomy): domain Eukaryota; kingdom Metazoa; phylum Arthropoda; class Insecta; order Orthoptera; family Acrididae; genus Schistocerca; species Schistocerca cancellata. Next base: position 217,076,029 of record NC_064629.1, on the reverse strand, counting down.
ATGTTGAAAGATGCAATCACCATCCCCCAATTGCTCTTCAACAGTGGAATGCAAGAAGGTGCTTAAAACATCAATGTAGGCCTTTGCTGTGATAGTGCCATGCAGAACAACAAGGGTTGCAAGCCACCTCCATGAAAAATGTGACCACGCCATAACACCACCACCTCCGAATTTTACTGTTGGCACAACCCACACTGGCAGATGACATTCACTGAGCATTTGCCATACCCTAACCATGCCATCAGATAACCACATTGTGTACCATGATTCATCACACCACATGACATTTTTCCACTGTTCAATCGTCCAATCTTTATACTCCTTACACCAAGCCAGGCGTCGTTGGGCATTTACCAGCATGATGTGTGGCTTATGAGCAGCTGCTTGGCCATGAAATCCAAGTTTTCTTACCTCCTGCCTAACTGCCATAGTACTTGCAGTGGAGCCTGATGCAGTTTGGAATCCCTATGTGATGGTTTGGATAGATGTCTGCCTACTACACATTACAACCATTTTAAACTGTCGGCAGTATCTGTCAATCAACATATGAGGTCAGCCTGTACCCTTTTGTGCTGTATGTGTCCCTTCGCAGTTCCACTTTACTATCACATCAGAAACAGTGGCTCCAAGGGATGTTTATGAGCATGGATATCTCGTGTAGAGATGTATGACACAACTGACACCCAGTCACCTGACCACATTCGAAGTCTGTGAGTTCCGCGGAGTGCCCCATCTGGTCCTTCACAATGTCTAATGACTACTGAGGTTGCTGATACAGAGTACATGGCAGTAGGTGTCTGGATACTTTTGATCACATAGTATATATATATATATATATATATATATATATATATATATATATAATATACGTGGGAGGTGTTACTGTTTTGTTACAAATTGAAAAAAACAGTGCCAGAGTCTCATTATATGCTCTCAAGTACATATGGTAAGGACGCTATTAGTGAAATGAAATGATCGTATGGCATTGTTGACCGGGAGGCCCCCATGCGGGGAAGTTCGGCCGCCGTATTGCAAGTCCTTTTTAGTTGACGCCGCTTCAGCAACTTGCGAGTCAATGATGATGAAATGATGATGAAAGACACACAACACCCAGTCATCACAAGGCAGAGAAAATCCCTGACCCCGCCGGGAATCGAACCCGGAACCACGGGCACGGGAAGCGAGAACGCTATCACAAGATCACGAGCTGTGGACAGTGAAAGAACATGTCATGGGTGGTTTCAGCGTTTCAAGACTGGTGATTTTAATGTCGTAGACCAGCATAGTGGTGGAAGAGAGAATGTTTTCAAAGATGCAAAATTGGAGACATTGCTGAGTGAAGACTCGCATCAAACTCAAGAAGAATTGGCACGATTAGTGAGAGTGACACAGCAAGCTATTTCACAATGTCTCAATGCTATGGGCTTGATTCAGAAAGAAGGAACTTGGGTCCTGTGTGAGCTGAAACCAAGAGATGCTGAACAGCAGTTGTGTGTTTGTGAACAGTTGCTTCAGAGGCAAAAACGGAAGGGATTTCTGCATTGCTTTGTGACCGGGAGGAAAAATGGGTTCATTATGATAACCCTTGTGGCGACGTCATTTATCCACTGCGCCAAAAACAGCGGGTGAAAGCTTTAGCTGACAGATTTTTATCTTTGCCGTAGTCGGCTTGGTTACGATTTGTTTATTCTTGTGAGTTTTTGATCTGTGCTTGGAAAATAAAATGTTTTCTCATCTCATGAAAAAGCTGTTACTTCATAAAATATAAAGGCTCCCATAGTGGTGACCCCGAAAAATCGTAGCAGAAGCATAAAGAAAATATATATACCGACGAGAATAATGAATTCAGAGACAAAAGCATGGGGCAGTGGAATCCAGATTGAAGACTACAGTCTGTTCGACCAAGGATCGCGGTCCACGCCCTTTGATTCGCCACAAAACGGAACGACAGATGTTAACGCAAAAGATGGGAGTACCTACGCGCGACACGGAAATGTTAAGCTTTCCGCATTCTGGCCGACGCGCCCCCAGCTTTGGTTTACGCAGGCTGAATGCATATTTCGGCAGCGTGGGGTGTCTAACAACATTGACAAATTTAATATAGTGGTTTCACATCTAAATTTAGAAGTTATAGAGCAAGTAGAAGAAACCTTGTCTCAACAAAATTACTTTGTGCTAAAGGAAGCTCTCATACAGCATTATACGTTGTCACCAGATTTGCAACTACAAAAAATTTTCGCATACGAAGATTTGGGCGACAAGACTCCGTCACAAGTACTCAAAGCTTTACGTACATTAGCCGGCCCGGAACTCCTACCTGAAGAGTCTTTACGTCTAATATGGCTTCGTAAACTTCCTGCCAACATCCGTGCCGTCATTGCAGCAGAAACAGACTTACCATTGCAAGTCTTAGCAAAAAAGGCAGACACTATCGCAAACACCTTAACCGAAGTTTCTGCGTGTTCCGAATTCAACTACAGCCAGGATAGAGGCCCAAGAACGTGTAGTGTGATGGAATCTGACGTCAGTGAGCCAGGAACATGTAATAATACTTCCCAACAGCAGTGCTCATGGACCGAACCCACCATACAGCAACTGGCAGCACAAGTGGCAAAACTCAACGTGCAAGTAACTTCACACCACCAGCAGCTACGAAGTCGCAGTTGGAAAAGACGAAGAAATGCTATCCAACAGGATTCGACAGATCAGTGGTGCTGGTACCACAGACGCTTCGGTAACACTGCCCGTCAATGTATTCAACCCTGCAGCTACCCAAACTTAAAAGGCGGGCGTTAAAGGGCGCTAACGTTCGTCAATGTGATTCTGAGCTAAGTAACATATTAAGCTATCTGTGTAACCAGTCGTTTATCAGTGGAATATTTCCTGAATGGCTGAAATATGCTGAAGTTAAGCCACTGTTTAAGAAGGGAGATAAAGAAATAGCATCAAATTTCCGTCCAATTTCACTGTTGCCAGCATTCTCAAAAATTTTCGAAAAAGTAATGTACAGTAGTCTTTATAACCATCTTATCTCAAATAACATACTGTCAAAGTCACAGTTTGGATTTCTAAAAGGTTCTGATATTGAGAAGGCTATCTACACTTACAGTGAAAATGTACTTAATTCATTAGACAAAAAATTGCAGACAACTGGTATATTTTGCGATCTGTCAAAGGCATTTGACTGTGTAAATCACAATATCCTTTTAAGTAAACTAGAATATTATAGTGTAACAGGAAATGCTGCAAAATGGTTCAAATCTTATATCTCTGGCAGGAAACAAAGGGTGTTATTAGGAAAGAGACATGTATCAAGCTATCAGGCATCATCCGACTGGGAACTAATTACATGTGGGGTCCCACAAGGTTCCAATTTGGGGCCCTTACTTTTTCTTGTGTATATCAATGACCTTTCATCAGTAACATTACCAGATGCCAAGTTTGTTTTGTTTGCTGATGATACAAACATTGCAATAAATAGCAAATCAAGTGTAGTCTTAGAAAGATCAGCCAATAAAATATTTGTTGACATTAATCACTGGTTCCTAGCCAATTCTTTGTCACTAAACTTTGAGAAAACACACTACATGCAGTTCAGAACTTGTAAGGGGTGTCCCAAGAGTATATGTCTAACATACGATGACAAGAAGATAGAAGAAGTGGACAGTGATAAATTCTTGGGATTACAGCTTGATAATAAATTCAACTGGGAGGAGCACACCACAGAACTGCTGAAGCGTCTTAACAAATCTCTGTTTACAATGCGAATTTTGTCAGACATAGGGGATATAAAAATGAAAAAGCTGGCATACTATGCTTACTTTCATTCCATAATGTCATATGGGATTATTTTTTGGGGTAATTCATCAAGCCAAGCTAAAGTTTTCCGCGCACAAAAACGTGCAGTAAGAATTATATGTGGTGTGAACTCAAGAACATCCTGCAGAAGCCTGTTTAGGGAACTAGGGATACTAACTACAGCTTCCCAATATATTTATTCCTTAATGAAATTTGTCATTAAAAATATATCACTTTTTCAAACCAACAGCTCAATTCATGGAATCAATACTAGAAATAAGAATAATCTTCACAAGGATTTAAAGTCACTTAGTCTTGTACAAAAAGGTGTGCATTATTCAGGAACACACATTTTCAATAACTTGCCAGCAGCCATAAAAAGCTTAACAACCAATGAAATTCAGTTTAAGAGAAGCCTAAAGGATTTATTGGTGGCCAACTCCTTCTACTCCATTGATGAATTTCTTAGTAAAACCAACTGATTTGTCTATAAGTACAACATAACTTCTGCACAATTTCCGTGCAGTAATGTGTTCACTGAAAATTTGTGTGTGTGTGTGTGTGTGTGTGTGTGTGTGTGTGTGTGTGTGTGTGTAAGTATAATCTAACTTCTGCACCATTTCAGTGCAGTAATGTGTTCATTGTAAATAAGTATTACGGTAGTTGTATTACATGTTTATTACCTTATAAATAAATAAAAAACTTTTTTATTTTAAATTCAGTGCATTAGTATTTGTAAAATGACTCTTAGTGTTCATTAAAAAATGACGATCATTCCACTTGGGACCTGTGGAATGGTACATTAGCTTATTTGTTTTAGTTGTAAATATTTGTCATGTATTGTTGTTTTTCTGACATGTTCCACATCCTGGAGGACCTCCTCACTACGGATCAATTGGAATGAAAGTAAATCTAATCTAACAACAACATAGGCGCTCGAGTCATAGCGTGATTCAAAGAGGTGAAAACGCCACGGTATCTGCAGTCAACCAATCACACCGATTGTTCGTGTTGGACCTCTCTTCAGGTGAGAAGTTTCTGATTGACACGAGTTCAGAAGTCAGTGTTTATCCAAGAAAGAGAGGTGATATACTCACGACAACGACGCAACATGTACTGACTGCGGCAAACAATTCCAGAATATCTACCTATGGTGAGAAACAGTTGGCATTACATCTGAATTCTAACTTCCATCCAAAATGGACTTTTGTGGTTGCTGATGTGCCGAGTCCTATAATTGGGGCGGACTTTTTGCGGAACTACCGACTTATGCCCGACCTGGTTAACCGTCGTTTGGTGACAGTTCCCACAGAAGGGATATTGCCTACTGCGTCTTCCGCGTCGGTTCAAGTGCAGTGCGATGTGCCCGTGTCTTTCCGCACGGAGATTTCCGGCTCCTCTACCGCGTCATCCGCGTCGGGATATTGTGATACGATTTCGTACCCGCAACTAAGCGGGGCGCACACGTGTGCGTCACGCAAGAAGACAACCGACAGTCGTAACGATTCGTATACTGTAGGCAATATCAGAGCACTGTCGGAGGGATCACTTTTTCGTAAACTGCTTCAAGACTTTCCAGCACTTACCGAACCCGTCAACGCAACCAGGAAATGCAGACACAATACTCAACACCACATCAGCACGATACAAGGTCAACCCGTTGCCTTCCGGCCGCGGCGTCTGCCTCCAGAGAAGCTGCTCGCGGCGCGAACTGAGTTCGACAGACTTCTAAAACCAGGTATTGTAAGTAGGTCTGATAGTTCATGGGCATCTCCAATTCACATGGTCCGTAAAAAAAGACAATTCATGGAGAGTATGTGGAGACTACAGGGCGCTCAATGCCCGCACAATTCCCGACCGCTACCCAGTACCCAATGTGACTGATTTTAACAGTACGATTAGCAATGCCAAAATATTTAGTGTGATTGATTGCGCCAAAGCATTTTCCCAGATTCCCATGGCTCCATCTGACATTAAAAAAAACAGCAGTTATCACACCATTCGGTTTGTTTGAGTACAATTTTATGCCATTTGGCCTCAGAAACGCTGCCCAAACATGGCAAAGATTCATGCATGAGGTGCTTCGAGAATTACCATTCGTATTTTGTTATATGGACGACATTTTAGTATTCTCTGCTTCTGTATATCAGCGTGTCGAACATCTGCGGCAGCTTTTCCGCCGTCTGACAGATTATGACATAATTATTAACGAAACAAAGTGCACGTTTGGAAAACGCGAGGTTAAGTTCCTGGGATATTTGGTTTCAGCAGCAGGCCTATCACCTTCGCCTGAGCGGGTTGAAGCAGTACAACAGATGCCTCTTCCCACAACTTCCAAAGGACTTCGCAGATTTTTAGGCATGCTCAACTATTACAGACGTCACTTACCTAAATTAGCTGTCGCCCAAGAGCCACTCACAACGTTACTTGCAGGTAAAAATACAACAGGAAATCGTAAAATTCCATGGAGTACAGATCCTGAAGCAGCTTTCCATGACTTAAAGAAATGTCTTTCTCGGGCAACACTACTGGGACATCCAAGATTGAGCGCTCCTTTAGCGCTCATGGTTGATGCGAGCCAAACAGCAGTAGGTGCAGCGCTACAGCAAGAAGTTGATGGCAGATGGCAGCCGCTCGCATTTTTCTCTAAAAACCTGACTCGACAGCAGCAAAAATGGAGTGCTATTGACCGTGAGTTGCTTGCTATTTACTTAGCCATAAAGCATTTTCGCACGTCTGTCGAAGGGAGGCACTTTGCAATTTTTACCTATCACAAGCCGTTAGTAGCTATATTTCAACGAGACACAGAGCTCAATTCACCACGTCAGTGCAGGCAAGTCGAGTACATTGCACAGTTCACAACTGACGTGCGTCACATTTCAGGAAAAGACAACCTGGTCGCAGATTGCCTGTCTAGGAATTGTGCCAGTTTAAATTCAATTCGTTGGACCGAGTTAGCGTCTAAACAACGAGAAGATCCTTTCTTGTGCCGTC